>NW_025957447.1:0-29142 GCF_023159225.1 Perognathus longimembris pacificus
ATGCTTGAGGAATGTATAGAAATACCACAGTGAAATCACTTCCTTGGATACTATAGACTGAGTTTTCCAAAATGTCACCTATTGTTTCCTCTAAGGAATTTAGAACTCAGACCTTAATGCTTTTAGGTAGATTTAAGCAGGTTAGGAGTTTCCTAACCAGTCCTTCAATGAGGGCAGGCAGGAAGCCAAGCTCAGCTCTTCAGTAGCTTTACACTTAGAGGAGGCAAACACACCCACCAGATTCTCAGGGATCTTTTAACCTCAATTTTTTTTATTATCAATGTGATGTGCAGAGGGGTTACAGTTAAGTCAGGCAAAGAGTACATTTCTTTTGGACAATGTCACCCCTTCCCTCCCTCGCTCCCGGTTTTTCCCTCCAATCCTACCCATAAGTTGTATAGTTCATTTTCAAAAAGTGTCCACTGAGTACCATTGCTGCATTTGTTCACCCTCTGTCCCTCCATTTCTGTGCCTTCCTTTACCCTCCCAAAGACCTATAAACAAACATACACAACAAAAAAGAAAGAAACAAAAAAAACCAGGAGAAAATACAGAATCCTTGTTTCCATTTTCTTGAAACTAATTTTGACTCATGTGAGTAGTTCCACACTCTACCCTTTGTTTCAGCTTAGATTGAATTGGCCCTCCACCCAATTCATGCTAAAGTGAGAGCTACCAAGGAGATCTTCCAAGAAAACAAAAGCCCTTGTATGTGTTACTCTGGTCAGTGAGTATACATTTTCCACCACAGGCTAGACATCCTCTATAGCAAGAGACAGGCTGTGGAGAAACAGCCCACATCAGAGCATCTGGAGATGGAGACAGGGGTTGAGTGATTTATAACCGAGTTCATTTCCAAGGAGTAAGGATGAACTGGGGAGGAGATGGGAAATGAATTTCCAACAGCTCTGACAGGACAGTGACAGAAAGTCTCCATACTAAACCAGCATTCCTTCCAGAGGGACCAGCCAAAACAGCAAGCCTGCAGCTCCCGATGAACAGTACCCACACCTTGCTCCCTGTCGATCTTGCTAGCACCTGGCACTGGACCGTACATGGGGAGAATGGAGTGGATCAGGTGAGAGAACAGAAAAACTTATTTCCTTGAAGCTTAGGAACATAATGGGAGGGCTGAAAGTGAGGAAGTGGGTGGATGGACCTTGAATAAACATTCAGAACCATCTAGTTCTCCTTTCTGTTACAACCTAAAGCCTAAAAGACCAGAGATCTGTCACACAACTCTCCTCTATCTTATTGGCATGAACAGGGTCCGAGAACATGTTAGATTGCTGCAGAGCCACAAATGAAGTACTCATTTTCAATACTTGATGCACTTAGGGTACATTTGAAACCCATTTCCCTCTTCTACCTTTACGCTTCTATTTCCCTAACACACCTGAAGCCAAGTTTATCATCCAATTGAGGAGGAGGAAGAGAGCAGAGGAGGAGGAGAGCAGAGGAGGAAGAGAGCAAAGGAGGCGGAGAGCAGAGGAGGAGGAGAGGCGAAAAGGAGAGCAGAGGAGGAGAGCAGAGGAGGAGAGCAGAGGAGCTCAGAGGAGTGCAGGGGAGAGCATTATTTATTTTTGTTTGTTTTTCTCCCAGCTGGGAGGAGAGCCACAGGCTGAGGATGGTCCTTGCCTGCGGGTCCCCGTGCTGAGCCCCATACAGGTCCCTCACCGCGCCTGCCTGGCACCTACTCTGCCAACTACTTGTGCAGCCGCCAGGACTGAACTTTGGAGGACTTGTCGCTTCTCCTCTGGCCACTTGTCTTGGCAGGAGGTAGAAGGTGGCCAGAGGACCCCCCCTACCATGTGGGTGAAGAAGCCCGCGGGGAAAGGAGCAGGGCGAGAGGCTGCATCTGAAGAACCCAACCCCTCCAGGCAGCATTGCACCTGCGCTATGCCCCTGTGCACCACCCTGGCGACCCTCTACTCCGGGGTGGCCGTGATTTCTTGTCTGTAACTTGGGGTGAAAACCAACGACCTTCAGGCGAGGATCCTCACCCTGGAATCTGCTAAAGGGGCGCCCTCCATTCCCCTGCTGCCCAAGAAGGCGGATCAGCTGAAGACCATAATACTTGACTGGTTATACACTTGATTTGGGATGTGTGAGCCTCTGTGGTATCTATTTATTCAAGTCCCTTCTTTGGTTTCTCTCCAAGTCTGTGTGTAGGATCTTCCCTCTGTCTTCCTTAAGGATTGCATGTTGTAATGGCAGTAGGGGCTTTGCTCGGCTGTTTAGTTTTGTGGAGTCTGGGCTGTCAGCATTCTCAGTTGTATGGAGACTATTCATTGTAATGCTCACATCTGTTTTTCATTTGATAAGGTTAGGCCTTATCAATAGAGAATGGTAAGCACTCTTAAAAGTGAAACAAGCCAATAGATTTAAAAATTCATTTAACTCGGAATTCTTTTCATATTAAATGTTTTAAAAATTGGAAAAAAATGTTTTCCTTTGTTTTTTTGGAGGGGGAGAGTTAACAGAGGTTGTGCTCAGATATTGATGAATGGAGAATTGAAAGGGATTCCTTTAAAGATGACTTAGACTCCAGTAGGGAGAGGGTAGTTTTTCTGCCAGTGGAGAGATGCAGTAGTTGCAGCCCAAATGTGATAATGTATGTCTACAACATTGGCTGTTATTGATAGGACACACATTGCCATGAGCTGCACTGTTAATGCCGGAGTTTTGCCTTGGCTGTGCAGGGAGAGGGTGGTGATACTTGAATAGTGAAGAAAGGTGTTACCCAAATCTATCAATCCATGTCAATGGTAATTTGCTTTTTAAATTAAAAACAAAATTATGTCTTGAGTACTGTTAGCATTGGCTGAGATCCATGCACTTACATAAATGCTCTTTGGGCAGGCTATCAAACATTATTAACAGCCACAGAGGAAGAGTCGCTGAAGAACTCACAGAACTGGAATACTACTGCTAGCTCTTAATATGTCTTATTTTGTACTTCCTGGTATGGTTATCGTACTGGAACTCCCCAAAAGAAAGTGGATTGTGGTGAGGGAACAGAGAAAAAAGCTCATTTAGGACCTGCACTTACGAAGGGGGTAGGTAGCTGTATATCAGGGAGTATCCCGTCTGAGAATAAAAACAGCTGGAGCTTGTTAAGGTTATTACACAGGGGAAAGGATAATGTACTGGGAACACCTCAGAAGCATCTGATTTGTGGAGAGGGGAAAGAGAAAAAAGCTCATTTAGGAACGACATGAACATGCTGCGTAGGTAGCTGTTTATCAGTAAATATCTCCACTGAGATTAAGAAAAGCAGTAGCTTAATAAATTAAGTACTTCCTGGTATAGTTACTGTACTGGTAACTCCCCAAAAGAATCTGGATTGTGGTGAGGGAACAGAGAAAAAAGCTCATTTACGACCTGCACTTAAGAAGGGGATAGGAAGCTCTATATCAGGGAGTATCCCTTCAGAGAATAAAAACAGCTGGAGCTTGTTAAGGTAATTACACAGGGGAAAGGATAATGTACTTGGAACTCCTCAGAAGAATCTGATTTGTAATGAGGGGAGAGAGATAAAAGCTCATGTAGGAACGACATGAACATGCTCATTTAGGAACGACATGAACATGCTGCGTAGATAGCTGATTATCAGTAAATATCTCCACTGAGAGTAAGAAAAGCAGTAGCTTAATAAAATAAGTACTTCCTGGTATGGTTACTGTACTGGAAACTCCCCAAAAGAATCTGGATAGTGGTGAGCGAACAGAGAAAAAAGCTCATTTAGGACCTGCACTTACGAATGTGGTACACAGCTGTATATCAGGGAGTATTCCTTCTGAGAATAAAATCAGAGGGAGCTTGTTAAGGTAATTACACAGGGGAAAGGATAATGTACTGGGAACTCCTCAGAAGAGTCTGATTTGTGGTAAGGGGAGAGAGATTAAAACTCATATAGGAACGAAATGAACGTGCTGCATAGGTAGGTGTTTATCAGTAAATATCTCCACTGAGATTAAGAAAAGCAGTAACTTAATAAATTAAGTACTTACTAGTATGGTTACTGTACTGGTAACTCCCCCAAAGAATCTGGATTGTGGTGAGGGAACAGAGAAAAAAGCGCATTTAGGACCTGCACATACTTAGGGGGTAGGATGGCTGTATATCAGGGAGTATCCCTTCTGAGAATAAAAACAGCTGGAGCTTGTTAAGGTAATTACACAGGGGAAAGGATAATGAACTTGGAACTCCTCAGAAGAATCTGATTTTTGGTGAGGGGAGAGAGATAAAAGCTCATTTAGGAACGACATGAATATGCTGCGTAGGTAGCTGTTTATCAGTAAATATCTCCACTGAGATTAAGAAAAGCAGTAGCGTAATAAATAAAGTACTTCCTGGTTTGGTTACTGTAGTGGAATCACCCCAAAAGAATCTGGATTGTGGTGAGAGAACAGAGAAAAAAGATCATTTAGGACCTGCAGTTACGAAGGGGGTAGGCAGCTGTATATCAGGGAGTATCCCTTCTGACAATAAAAACAGCTGGATCTTGTTAAGGTAATTACACAGGGGAAAGGATAATGTACTGGGAACTCCTCAGAATAATCTGATTTGTGGTGAGGGGTGAGAGATAAAAGCTCATTTAGGAATGAGATGAACATGCTGCGTAGGTAGCTGTTTATCAGTAAATATCACCACTGAGATTAAGAAAAGCAGTAGCTTAATAAATTAAGTACTTCCTGGTATGGTTACTGTACTGGTTACTCCCCAAAAGAATCTGGATTGTGGTGAGGGAACAGAGAAAAATCTCATTTAGAACCTGCGCTTACGAAGGGGGTAGGCAGCTGTATATCTAGTAGTATCCCTTCTGAGAATAAAAACAGCTGGAGCTTGTGAAGGTAATTATACAGGGGAAAGGATAATGTACTGGGAACTCCTCAGAAGAATCTGATTTGTGGTGAGGGGAGAGAGATAAAAGCTCATTTAGGAACGACATGAACATGATGCGTAGGTAGCTGTTTATCAGTAAATATCTCCACTGAGATTAAGAAAAGCTGTAGATTAATAAATTAAGTACTTCCTGGTATGGTTACTGTACTGGTAACTCCCCAAAAGAATCGGGATTATGGTGAGGGAACAGAGAAAAAAGCTCATTTAGGACCTGCAATTACGAAGGGGGTAGGCAGCTGTATATCAAGGAGTATCCCTTCTGAGAATAAAAACAGCTGGAGCTTGTTAAGGTAATTACACAGGGGAAAGAATAATGTACTGGGAACTCCTCAGAAGAATCTGATTTGTGGTGAAGAGAGAGAGATAAAAGCTCATTTAGGAACGACATGAACATGCTGCGTAGGTAGCTGTTTATCAGTAAATATCTCCACTGAGATTAAGAAAAGCAGTAGCTTAATAAACTAAGTACTTCCTGGTATGGTGACTCTACTGGTAACTCCCCAAAAGAATCTGGATTTTGGTTAGGGAACAGAGAAAAAAGCTCATTTAGGACCTGCATTTACGAAGGTGGTACAAAACTGTATATCAGGGAGTATCCCTTCTGAGAATAAAAACAGCTGGAGATGGTTAAGGTAATTACACAGGGGAAAGGATAATGTACTTGGAACTCCTCAGAAGAATCAGATTTGTGGTGAGGGGAGAGAGATAAAACCTCATTTAGGAACGACATGAACATGCTGCGTATGTAGCTGTTTATAAGTAAATATCTCCACTGAGATTAAGAAAAGCAGTAGCTAAATAAATGAAGTACTTCCAGGTATGGTTACTGTACTGGTAACTCCCCAAAAGAATCTGGATTGTGGTGAGGGAACAGAGAAAAAAGCTCATTTAGGACCTGCAGTTTCGAAGGGGGTAGGCAGATGTATATCAGGGAGTATCCCTTCTGAGAATAAAAACAGCTGGATCTTCTTAAGGTAATTAAACAGGGAAAAGGATAATGTACTGGGAACTCCTCATAAAAATCTGATTTGTAGTGAGGGGAGAGAGATAAAAGCTCATTTAGGAACGACATGAACATGCTGCGTAGGTAGCTGATTATCAGTAAATATCTCCACTGAGAGTAAGAAAAGCAGTAGCTTAATAAAATAAGTACTTCCTGGTATGGTTACTGTACTGGTAACTCCCAAAAAGAATCTGGATTGTGGTGAGCGAACAGAGAAAAAAGCTCATTTAGGACGTGCATTTACGCAGTGGGTAGGCAGCAGTATATCAGAGAGTATCCCTTCTAAGAGTAAGAACAGCTGGAGCTTGTTAAGGTAATTACATCGAGGAAAGGTTAATGTACGGGGACCTCCTCAGAACAATATGATTTGTGGTGAGGGGAGAGAGATAAAAGCTCATTTAGGAAAGACATGAACATACTGGGTAAGTAGCTGTTTATCAGTAAATATCTCCACTGAGATTAAGAAAAGCAGTAGCTTAATAAATTAAGTAGTTTCTGGTATGGTTACTGTACTGGTAACTCCCCAAAAGAATCTGGATTGTGGTGAGGGAACAGATAAAATGCTCATTTAGGACCTTCACTTAGGAAGGGGCAGGCAGCTGTATATCAGGGAGTACCCCTTCTGAGAATAAAAACAGCTGGAGCTTGTTAAGGTAATTACACAGGGGAAAGGATAATGTACTGGGAACTCCTCAGAAGAATCTGATTTGTGGTGAGGGGAGAGAGATAAAAGCTCATTTAGGAACGACATGAACATACTGGGTAGGTAGCTGTTTATCAGTAAATATCTCCACTGAGATTAAGAAAAGCAGTAGCTTAAAAAATTAAGTACTTCCTGGAATGGTTACTGTACTGGTAACTCCCCAAAAGAATCAGGATTGTGGTGAGGGAACAGAGAAAAAAGCTCATTTAGGACCTGCACTTACGAATGTGGTACACAGCTGTATATCAGGGAGTATCCCTTCTGAGAATAAGAACAGCTGGAACTTGTTAAGGTAATTACATCGAGGACTGGTTAACGTACTGGGAACTCCTCAGAAGAATCTGATTTGTGGTGAAGGGAGAGAGATAAAAGCTCATTTAGGAACGACATGGACATACTGGGTAGGTAGCTGTTTATCAGTAAATATCTCCACTGAGGTTAAGAAAAGCAGTAGCTTATTAAATTAAGTACTTCCTGGTATCGTTACTCTACTGGTAACTCCCCAAAAGAATCTGGATTGTGGTGAGGGACAGAGAAAAAAGCTCATTTAGGACCTGCAGTTACGAAGGGGGTAGGCAGCTGTATATCAGGGAGTATCCCTTCTGAGAATAAAAACTGCTGCAGCTTTTTAAGGTAATTACACATGGGAAAGGATAATGTACTGGGAACTCCTCAGAAGAATCTGATTTGTGGTGAGGGGAGAGAGATAAAATCTCATTTAGGAACGAAATGAACATACTGGGTAGGTAGCTGTATATCAGAAAATATCACCACTGAGATTGAGAAAAGCAGTAGCTCAATAAATTAAGTACTTCCTGGGATGTTTACTGTACTGTTAACTCCCCAAAGGAATCTGGATTGCGGTGAGGAAACAGAGAAAAAAGCTCTATAGGACATGCAGTTAAGAAGGGGGTAGGCAGCTGTATATCAGGGAGTATCCCTTCTGAGAATAAAAACAGCTGGATCTTCTTAAGGTAATTAAACAGGGGAAAGGATAATGTACTGGGAACTCCACATAAGAATCTGATTTGTAGTGAGGGGAGAGAGATAAAAGCTCATTTAGGAACGACATGAACATGCTCATTTAGGAACGACATGAACATGCTGCGTAGATAGCTGATTATCAGTAAATATCTCCACTGAGAGTAAGAAAAGCAGTAGCTTAATAAAATAAGTACTTCCTGGTATGGTTACTGTACTGGTAACTCCTCAAAAGAATCTGGATTGTGGTGAGGGAACAGAGAAAAAAGCTCATTTATGACCTGCACTTACGAATGTGATACACAGCTGTATATCAGGGAGTATCCCTTCTGAGAATAAAATCAGATGGAGCTTGTTAAGGTAATTACACAGGGGAAAGGATAATGTACTGGGAACTCCTCAGAAGAGTCTGATTTGTGGTGAGGGGGAGAGATTAAAACTCATATAGGAACGAAATGAACATGCTGCGTAGTTAGCTCTTTATCAGTAAATATCTCCACTGAGATTAAGAAAAGCAGTAACTTAATAAATTAAGTACTTACTGGTATGGTTACTGTACTGGTAACTCCCCAAAAGAATCTGGATTGTGGTGAGGGAACAGAGAAAAAAGCGCATTTAAGACCTGCACATACTTAGAGGGTAGGATGGCTGTATATCAGGGAGTATCCCTTCTGAGAATAAAAACAGCTGGAGCTTGTTAAGGTAATTACACAGGGGAAAGGATAATGAACTTGGAACTCCTCAGAAGAATCTGATTTGTGGTGAGGGGAGAGAGATAAAAGCTCATTTAGGAACGACATGAACATGCTGCGTAGGTAGCTGTTTATCAGTAAATATCTCCACTGAGATTAAGAAAAGCAGTAGCGTAATAAATAAAGTACTTCCTGGTTTGGTTACTGTAGTGGAATCACCCCAAAAGAATCTGGATTGTGGTGAGAGAACAGAGAAAAAAGCTCATTTAGGACCTGCAGTTACGAAGGGGGTAGGCAGCTGTATATCAGGGAGTATCCCTTCTGAGAATAAAAACAGCAGGATCTTGTTAAGGTAATTACACAGGGGAAAGGATAATGTACTGGGAACTCCTCAGAATAATCTGATTCGTGGTGAGGGGTGAGAGATAAAAGCTCATTTAGGAATGAGATGAACATGCTGCGTAGGTAGCTGTTTATCAGTAAATATCTCCACTGAGATTAAGAAAAGCAGTAGCGTAATAAATTAAGTACTTCCTGTTATGGTTACTGTACTGGTAACTCCCCAAAAGAATCTGGATTTTGGTGAGGGAACAGAGAAAAAAGCTCATTTAGGACCTGCACTTACGAAGGGGGTAGGTAGCTGTATATCAGGGAGTATCCCTACTCAGAATAAAAACAGCTGGAGCATGTTAAGTTAATTACACAGGGGAAAGGATAATGTACTGGGAACTCCTCAGAAGAATCTGATTTGTGGTGAAGGGAGAGAGATAAAAGCTCATTTAGGAACGACATGAACATGCTGCGTATGTAGCTGTTTATCAGTAAATATCTCCACTGAGATTAAGAAAAGCAGTAGCTTAATAAACTAAGTACTTCCTGGTATGGTGACTGTACTGGTAACTCCCCAAAAGAATCTGGATTGTGGTGAGGGAACAGAGAAAAAAGCTCATTTAGGACCTGCACTTACGAATGTGGTACACAGCTGTATATCAGGGAGTATCCCTTCTGAGAATAAGAACAGCTGGAACATGTTAAGGTAATTACATCGAGGACAGGTCAACGTATTGGGAACTCCTCAAAAGAATCTGATTTGTGGTGAAGGGAGTGAGCTAATAGCTCATTTAGGAACGACATGAACATACTGGGTAGGTAGCTGTTTATCAGTAAATATCTCCACTGAGGTTAAGAAAAGCAGTAGCTTTTTAAATTAAGTATTTCCTGGTATGGTTACTCTACTGGTAACTCGCCAAAAGAATCTGGATTGTGGTGAGGGACAGAGAAAAAAGCTCATTTAGGTCCTGCACGTACGAAGGGGATAGGCAGCTGTATATCAGGGAGTATCCCTTCTGAGAATCAAAACAGCTGGAGTTTGTTAAGGTAATTACACAGGGGAAAGGATAAAGTATTGGGAAATCCTCAGAAGAATCTGATTTGTGGTGAGGGGAGAGAGATAAAAGCTCATTTAGGAACGACATGAACATGCTGCATAGGTAGCTTTTTATAAGTAAATATCTCCACTGAGATTAAGAAAAGCAGTAGCTTAATAAATTAAGTACTGCTTGGTATAGTTACTGTACTGGAAACTCCCCAAAAGAATCGAGATTGTGGTGGGGGAACAGAGAAAAAAGCTCATTTAGGACCTGCACTCACCAAGGGGGTAGGCAGCTTTATATCAGGGAGAATCCCTTCTGAGAATAAAAACAGCTGGAGCTTGTTAAGGTAATTACACAAGGGAAAGGATAATATACTGGGAAATCCTCAGAAGAATCTGATTTGTGGTGAGGGGACAGAGATAAAACGTCATTTAGGAACGACATGAACATGCTGCGTAGGTAGCTGTTTATCAGTAAATATCTCCAACTGAGATTAAGAAAAGCAGTAGCTTAATAAATTAAGTACTTCCTGGTATGGTTACTGTACTGGAAACTCCCCAAAAGAATCTGGATTGTGGTGAGGGAACAGAGAAAAAAGCTCATTTAGGACCTGCCCTTACGAAGGTGGTAGGCAGCTGCATATCAGGGAGTATCCCTTCAGAGAATAAGAACAGGTGGAGTTTGTTAATGTAATTATATCAAGGAAGGGTTAATGTACTGGGAACTCCTCAGATAAATCTGATTTGTGGTGAGGGGAGAGAGATAAAATCTCATTTAGGAACGAAATTAACATACTGGGTAGGTAGCTGTTTATCAGTAAATATCTTCACTGAGATAAGGAAAAGCAGTAGCTCAATAAATTAAGTAATTCCTGGGATGTTTACAGTACTGGTAACTCCCCAAAAGAATCTGGATTGGGGTGAGGGAACAGAGAAAATAGCTCCTTAGGACATGCAGTTAAGAAGGGGGTAGGCAGGTGTGTATCAGGGAGTATCCCTTCTGAGAATAAAAACAGCTGGATCTTCTTAAGGTAATTACACAGGGGAAAGGATAATGTACTGGGAACTCCTCATAAGAATCTGATTTGTAGTGAGGGGAGAGAGATAAAAGCTCATTTAGGAACGACATGAACATGCTCATTTAGGAACGACATGAACATGCTGCGTAGGTAGCTGATTATCAGTAAATATCTCCACTGAGATTAAGAAAAGCAGTAGCTTAATAAATTAAGTACTGCTTGGTATAGTTACTGTACTGGAAACTCCCCAAAAGACTCTGGATAGTGGTGAGCGAACAGAGAAAATAGCTCATTTAGAACCTGCACTTACGCAGAGGGTAGGCAGCAGTATATCAGGGAGTATCCTTTCTGAGAGTAAGAACAGCTGGAGCTTGTTAAGGTAATTATATAGAGGTAAGGTTAATGTACTGGGAACTCCTCAGAAGAATCTGATTTGTGGTGAGGGGAGAGAGATAAAAGCTCATTTAGGAAAGACATGAACATACTGGGTAAGTAGCTGTTTATCAGTAAATATCTCCACTGAGATTAAGAAAAGCAGTAGCTTAATAAATTAAGAAGTTCCTGGTATGGTTACTGTACTGGTAACTCCCGCAAAGATTCTGGATTGTGGTGAGGGAACAGAGAAAAAACCTCATTAAGACCTGTACTTACGAAGGGGGTAGGCAGCTGTATATCAGGGAGTATCCATTCTGAGAATAAAAACAGCTGGAGCTTGTTAAGGTAATTACACAGGGGAAAGGATAATGTACTGGGAAATCCTCAGAAGAATCTGATTTGTGTTGAGGGGAGAGAGATAAAAGCTCATTTAGGAACGACATGAACATGCTGCTTAGGTAGGTGTTTATCAGTAAATATCTCCACTGAGATTAAGAAAAGCAGTAGCTTAATAAATTAAGTACTTCCTGGTATGGTTACTGTACTGGTAACACCCCAAAATAATCTGGATTGTGGTGAGGGAACTGAGAAAAATGCTCATTTATGACCTGTACTTACGAAGGGGGTAGGCAGCTGTATATCAGGGAGTATCCCTTCTGAGAATAAAAACAGCTGGAGCTTGTTAATGTAATTACACAGGGGAAAGGATAATGTACTGGGAACTCCTCAGAACAATCTGATTTGTGGTGAGGGGAGAGAGATACAAGCTCATTTAGCAACGACATGAACATGTTGCGTAGGTAGCTGTTTATCAGTAAATATCTCCAATGAGATTAAGAAAAGCAGTAGCTTAATAAATTAAGTACTTCCTGTTATGGATACTGTACTGGTAACACCCCAATATAATCTGTATTGTGGTGAGGGAACAGAGAAAAAAGCTCATTTAGGCCCTGCATTTATGAAGGGGGTCGGCAGCTGTATATCAGTGAGTATCCCTTCTAAGAATAAGAACAGCTGGAGCTTATTAAGGTAATTACATCGAGGAGAGGTTAATGTACTGGGAACTTCTCAGAAGAATCTGATCTGTGGTGAGGGGATAGATAAAAGCTCTTTAATAAACGACATGAACATAATGGGTAGGTAGGTGTTTATCAATAAATATCTCCACTGAGATTAAGAAAAGCAGTACCTTAATAAATTAAGTACTTCCTGGTATGGTGACTGTACTGGGAACTCCCTAAAAGGATCTGAATTGTGGTGAGGGAACAGAGAAAAAAGCTCATTTAGGTCCTGCACACACGAAGGTGGTAGGCAGCTGTATATCAGGGAGTATCCCTTCTGATAATAAGAGCAGCTGGAGCTTGTAAAGGTAATTACATTGAGGAAAGTTTAATGTACTGGGAACTCCTCAGAAGAATCTGATTTGTGGTGAGGGGACAGAGATAAAACCTCATTTAGGAACGACATGAACATGCTGCGTAGGTAGCTGTTTATCAGTAAATATCTCCAACTGAGATTAAGAAAAGTAGTAGCTTAATAAACTAAGTACTTCCTGGTATGGTGACTGTACTGGTAACTCCCCAAAAGAATCTGGATTGTGGTGAGGGAACAGAGAAAAAAGCTCATTTAGGACCTGCACTTACGAAGGTGGTACAAAGCTGTATATCAGGGAGTATCCCTTCTGAGAATAAAAACAGCTGGAGATGGTTAAGGTAATTACACAGGGGAAAGGATAATGTACTTGGAACTCCTCAGAAGAATCAGATTCGTGGCGAGGGGAGAGAGATAAAACCTCATTTAGGAACGACATGAACATGCTGCGTATGTAGCTGTTTATCTGTAAATATCTCCACTGAGATTAAGAAAAGCAGTAGCTTAATAAATGAAGTACTTCCTGGTATGGTGACTGTACTGGTAACTCCACAAAAGAATCTGGATTGTGGTGAGGGAACAGAGAAAAAAGCTCATTTAAGACCTGCAGTTACGAAGGGGGTAGGCAGCTGTATATCAGGGAGTATCCCTTCTGAGAATAAAAACAGCTGGATCTTCTTAAGGTAATTAAACAGGGGAAAGGATAATGTACTGGGAACTCCTCATAAAAATCTGATTTGTAGTGAGGGGAGAGAGATAAAAGCTCATTTAGGAACGACATGAACATGCTCATTTAGGAACGACATGAACATGCTGCGTAGGTAGCTGATTATCAGTAAATATCTCCACTGAGAGTAAGAAAAGCAGTAGCTTAATAAAATAAGTACTTCCTGGTATGGTTACTGTACTGGTAACTCCCAAAAAGAATCTGGATTGTGGTGAGCGAACAGAGAAAAAAGCTCATTTAGGACGTGCACTTACGCAGGAGGTAGGCAGCAGTATATCAGGGAGTACCCCTTCTGAGAATAAGAACAGCTGGTGCTTGTTAAGGTAATTACACAGGGGAAAGGATAATGTACTGGGAACTCCTCAGAAGAATCTGATTTGTGGTGAGGGGAGAGAGATAAAAGCTCATTTAGGAACGACCTGAACATACTGGGTAGGTAGCTGTTTATCAGGAAATATCTCCACTGAGATTAAGAAAAGCAGTAGCTTAAAAAATTGAGTACTTCCTGGAATGGTTACTGTACTGGTAACGCCCCAAAAGAATCTGGATTGTGGTGAGGGAACAGAGAAAAAAGCTCATTTAGGACCTGCACTTACGAATGTGGTACACAGCTGTATATCAGGGAGTATCCCTTCTGAGAATAAGAACAGCTGGAACATGTTAAGGTAATTACATCGAGGACAGGTTAACGTATTGGGAACTCCTCAGAAGAATCTGATTTGTGGTAAAGGGAGAGAGATAAAAGCTCATTTAGGAACGACATGAACATACTGGGTAGGTAGCTGTTTATCAGTAAATATCTCCACTAAGGTTAAGAAAAGCAGTAGCTTATTAAATTAAGTACTTCCTGGTATGGTTACTCTACTGGTAACTCCCCAAAAGAATCTGGATTGTGGTGAGGGACAGAGAAAAAAGCTCATTTAGGACCTGCAGTTACGAAGGGGGTAGGCAGCTGTATATCAGGGAGTATCCGTTCTGAGAATAAAAACAGCAGGATCTTGTTAAGGTAAATACACAGGGGAAAGGATAATGTACTGGGAACTCCTCAGAATAATCTGATTCGTGGTGAGGGGTGAGAGATAAAAGCTCATTTAGGAATGAGATGAACATGCTGCGTAGGTAGCTGTTTATCAGTAAATACCTCCACTGAGATTAAGAAAAGCAGTAGCGTAATAAATTAAGTACTTCCTGGTATGGTTACTGTACTGGTAACTCCCCAAAAGAATCTGGATTTTGGTGAGGGAACAGGGAAAAAAGCTCATTTAGTACCTGCACTTACGCAGAGGGTAGGCAGCAGTATATCAGGGAGTATCCTTTCTGAGAGTAAGAACAGCTGGAGCTTGTTAAGGTAATTATATAGAGGTAAGGTTAATGTACTGGTAACTCCTCAGAAGAATCTGATTTGTGGTGAGGGGAGAGAGATAAAAGCTCATTTAGGAAAGACATGAACATACTGGGTAATTAGCTGTTTATCAGTAAATATCTCCACTGAGATTAAGAAAAGCAGTAGCTTAATAAATTAAGAAGTTCCTGGTATGGTTACTGTACTGGTAACTCCCGCAAAGATTCTGGATTGTGGTGAGGGAACAGAGAAAAAAGCTCATTTAGGACCTGTACTTACGAAGGGGGTAGGAAGCTGTATATCAGGGAGTATCCGTTCTGAGAATAAAAACAGCAGGATCTTGTTAAGGTAATTACTCAGGGGAAAGGATAATGTACTGGGAACTCCTCAGAAGAATGTGATTTGTGGTGAGGGGAGAGAGATAAAAGCTCAATTAGGAACGACATGAAAATGCTGGGTAGGTAGGTGTTTATCAGTAAATATCTCCACTGAGATTAAAAAAAGCAGTGGCTTAATAAATTAAGTACTTCCTGGTATGGTTACTGTACTGGTAACTCCCCAAAAGAATCTGGATTGTGGTGAGGGAACAGAGAAAAAAGCTCATTTAAGACCTGCAATTACAGAGGGGGTAGGCAACTGTATATCTGGGAGTATCCCTTCTGAGAATAAAAACAGCTGGAGCTTGTTAAGGTAATTACACAGGGGAAAGGATAATGTACTGAGCACTCCTCAGAAGAATCTGATTTGTGTTGAGGGGAGAGAGATAAAAGCTCATTTAGGAACGACATGAACATGCTGCTTAGGTAGGTGTTTATCAGTAAATATCTCCACTGAGATTAAGAAAAGCAGTAGCTTAATAAATTAAGTACTTCCTGGTATGGTTACTGTACTGGTAACACCCCAAAATATTCTGGATTGTGGTGAGGGAACAGAGAAAAATGCTCATTTAGGTCCTGTACTTACGAAGGGGGTAGGCAGCTGTATATCAGGGAGTATCCCTTCTGAGAATAAAAACAGCTGGAGCTTGTTAATGTAATTACACAGGGGAAAGGATAATGTACTGGGAACTCCTCAGAACAATCTGATTTGTGGTGAGGGGAGAGAGATACAAGCTCATTTAGCAACGACATGAACATGTTGCGTAGGTAGCTGTTTATCAGTAAATATCTTCAATGAGATTAAGAAAAGCAGTAGCTTAATAAATTAAGTACTTCCTGTTATGGATACTGTACTGGTAACACCGCAAAACAATCTGTATTGTGGTGAGGGAACAGAGAAAAAAGCTCATTTAGGCCCTGCATTTATGAAGGGGGTCGGCAGCTGTATATCAGGGAGTATCCCTTCTAAGAATAAGAACAGCTGGAGCTTGTTAAGATAATTACATCGAGGAGAGGTTAATGTACTGGGAACATCTCAGAAGAATCTGATCTGTGGTGAGGGGATAGATAAAAGCTCTTTAATAAACGACATGAACATAATGGGTAGGTAGGTGTTTTTCAATAAATATCTCCACTGAGATTAAGAAAAGCAGTACCTTAATAAATTAAGTACTTCCTGGTATGGTGAATGTACTGGGAACTCCCTAAAAGGATCTGAATTGTGGTGAGGGAACAGAGAAAAAAGCTCATTTAGGTCCTGCACACACGAAGGTGGTAGGCAGCTGTATATCAGGGAGTATCCCTTCTGATAATAAGAGCAGCTGGAGCTTGTAAAGGTAATTACATTGAGGAAAGTTTAATGTACTGGGAACTCCTCAGAAGAATCTGATTTGTGGTGAGGGGACAGAGATAAAACCTCATTTAGGAACGACATAAACATGCTGCGTAGGTAGCTGTTTATCAGTAAATATCTCCAACTGAGATTAAGAAAAGTAGTAGCTTAATAAACTAAGTACTTCCTGGTATGGTGATGTACTGGTAACTCCCCAAAAGAATCTGGATTGTGGTGAGGGAACAGAGAAAAAAGCTCATTTAGGACCTGCACTTACGAAGGTGGTACAAAGCTGTATATCAGGGAGTATCCCTTCTGAGAATAAAAACAGCTGGAGATGGTTAAGGTAATTACACAGGGGAAAGGATAATGTACTTGGAACTCCTCAGAAGAATCAGATTCGTGGCGAGGGGAGAGAGATAAAACCTCATTTAGGAACGACATGAACATGCTGCGTATGTAGCTGTTTATCTGTAAATATCTCCACTGAGATTAAGAAAAGCAGTAGCTTAATAAATGAAGTACTTCCTGGTATGGTGACTGTACTGGTAACTCCCCAAAAGAATCTGGATTGTGGTGAGGGAACAGAGAAAAAAGCTCATTTAGGACCTGCAGTTACGAAGGGGGTAGGCAGCTGTATATCAGGGAGTATCCCTTCTGAGAATAAAAACAGCTGGATCTTCTTAAGGCAATTACACAGGGGAAAGGATAATATACTGGGAACTCCTCATAAAAATCTGATTTGTAGTGAGGGGAGAGAGATAAAAGCTCATTTAGGAACGACATGAACATGCTCATTTAGGAACGACATGAACATGCTGCGTAGGTAGCTGATTATCAGTAAATATCTCCACTGAGAGTAAGAAAAGCAGTAGCTTAATAAAATAAGTACTTCCTGGTATGGTTACTGTACTGGTAACTCCCAAAAAGAATCTGGATTGTGGTGAGCGAACAGAGAAAAAAGCTCATTTAGGACGTGCACTTACGCAGGAGGTAGGCAGCAGTATATCAGGGAGTACCCCTTCTGAGAATAAGAACAGCTGATGCTTGTTAAGGTAATTACACAGGGGAAAGGATAATGTACTGGGAACTCCTCAGAAGAATCTGATTTGTGGTGAGGGGAGAGAGATAAAAGCTCATTTAGGAACGACCTGAACATACTGGGTAGGTAGCTGTTTATCAGGAAATATCTCCACTGAGATTAAGAAAAGCAGTAGCTTAAAAAATTGAGTACTTCCTGGAATGGTTACTGTACTGGTAACGCCCCAAAAGAATCTGGATTGTGGTGAGGGATCAGAGAAAAAAGCTCATTTAGGACCTGCACTTACGAATGTGGTACACAGCTGTATATCAGGGAGTATCCCTTCTGAGAATAAGAACAGCTGGAACATGTTAAGGTAATTACATCGAGGACAGGTTAACGTATTGGGAACTCCTCAGAAGAATCTGATTTGTGGTAAAGGGAGAGAGATAAAAGCTCATTTAGGAACGACATGAACATACTGGGTAGGTAGCTGTTTATCAGTAAATATCTCCACTAAGGTTAAGAAAAGCAGTAGCTTATTAAATTAAGTACTTCCTGGTATGGTTACTCTACTGGTAACTCCCCAAAAGAATCTGGATTGTGGTGAGGGACAGAGAAAAAAGCTCATTTAGGACCTGCAGTTACGAAGGGGGTAGGCAGCTGTATATCAGGGAGTATCCGTTCTGAGAATAAAAACAGCAGGATCTTGTTAAGGTAAATACACAGGGGAAAGGATAATGTACTGGGAACTCCTCAGAATAATCTGATTCGTGGTGAGGGGTGAGAGATAAAAGCTCATTTAGGAATGAGATGAACATGCTGCGTAGGTAGCAGTTTATCAGTAAATACCTCCACTGAGATTAAGAAAAGCAGTAGCGTAATAAATTAAGTACTTCCTGGAATGGTTACTGTACTGGTAACTCCCCAAAAGAATCTGGATTTTGGTGAGGGAACAGGGAAAAAAGCTCATTTAGTACCTGCACTTACGCAGAGGGTAGGCAGCAGTATATCAGGGAGTATCCTTTCTGAGAGTAAGAACAGCTGGAGCTTGTTAAGGTAATTATATAGAGGTAAGGTTAATGTACTGGTAACTCCTCAGAAGAATCTGATTTGTGGTGAGGGGAGAGAGATAAAAGCTCATTTAGGAAAGACATGAACATACTGGGTAATTAGCTGTTTATCAGTAAATATCTCCACTGAGATTAAGAAAAGCAGTAGCTTAATAAATTAAGAAGTTCCTGGTATGGTTACTGTACTGGTAACTCCCGCAAAGATTCTGGATTGTGGTGAGGGAACAGAGAAAAAAGCTCATTTAGGACCTGTACTTACGAAGGGGGTAGGAAGCTGTATATCAGGGAGTATCCCTTCTGAGAATAAAAACAGCTGGAGCTTGTTAAGGTAATTACACAGGGGAAAGGATAATGTACTGGGAAATCCTCAGAAGAATCTGATTTATGGTGAGGGGAGAGAGATAAAAGCTCATTTTTGAACGACATGAACATGCTGCGTAGGTAGCAGTTTATCAGTAAATATCTCCACTGAGATTAAGAAAAGCAGTAGCTTAATAAATTAAGTACTTCCTGGTATAGTTACTGTACTGGAAACTCCCCAAAAGAATCTGGATTGTGGTGAGGGAACAGAGAAAAAAAGCTCATTTTGGACCTGAACTTACGAAGGGGGTAGGCAGCTGTATATCAGGGAGTATCCCTTCTTAGAATAAAAACAGCAGGAGCTTGTTAAGGTAATTACACAGGGGAAAGGATAATGTACTGGGAACTCCTCAGAACAATCTGATTTGTGGTGAGGGGAGAGAGATACAAGCTCATTTAGCAACGACATGAACATGTTGCGTAGGTAGCTGTTTATCAGTAAATATCTTCAATGAGATTAAGAAAAGCAGTAGCTTAATAAATTAAGTACTTCCTGTTATGGATACTGTACTGGTAACACCCCAAAACAATCTGTATTGTGGTGAGGGAACAGAGAAAAAAGCTCATTTAGGCCCTGCATTTATGAAGGGGGTCGGCAGCTGTATATCAGGGAGTATCCCTTCTAAGAATAAGAACAGCTGGAGCTTGTTAAGGTAATTACATCGAGGAGAGGTTAATGTACTGGGAACATCTCAGAAGAATCTGATCTGTGGTGAGGGGATAGATAAAAGCTCTTTAATAAACGACATGAACATAATGGGTAGGTAGGTGTTTATCAATAAATATCTCCACTGAGATTAAGAAAAGCAGTACCTTAATAAATTAAGTACTTCCTGGTATGGTGAATGTACTGGGAACTCCCTAAAAGGATCTGAATTGTGGTGAGGGAACAGAGAAAAAAGCTCATTTAGGTCCTGCACACACGAAGGTGGTAGGCAGCTGTATATCAGGGAGTATCCCTTCTGATAATAAGAGCAGCTGGAGCTTGTAAAGGTAATTACATTGAGGAAAGTTTAATGTACTGGGAACACCTCAGAAGAATCTGATTTGTGGTGAGGGGACAGAGATAAAACCTCATTTAGGAACGACATAAACATGCTGCGTAGGTAGCTGTTTATCAGTAAATATCTCCAACTGAGATTAAGAAAAGTAGTAGCTTAATAAACTAAGTACTTCCTGGTATGGTGATGTACTGGTAACTCCCCAAAAGAATCTGGATTGTGGTGAGGGAACAGAGAAAAAAGCTCATTTAGGACCTGCACTTACGAAGGTGGTACAAAGCTGTATATCAGGGAGTATCCCTTCTGAGAATAAAAACAGCTGGAGATGGTTAAGGTAATTACACAGGGGAAAGGATAATGTACTTGGAACTCCTCAGAAGAATCAGATTCCTGGCGAGGGGAGAGAGATAAAACCTCATTTAGGAACGACATGAACATGCTGCGTATGTAGCTGTTTATCTGTAAATATCTCCACTGAGATTAAGAAAAGCAGTAGCTTAATAAATGAAGTACTTCCTGGTATGGTGACTGTACTGGTAACTCCCCAAAAGAATCTGGATTGTGGTGAGGGAACAGAGAAAAAAGCTCATTTAGGACCTGCAGTTACGAAGGGGGTAGGCAGCTGTATATCAGGGAGTATCCCTTCTGAGAATAAAAACAGCTGGATCTTCTTAAGGCAATTAAACAGGGGAAAGGATAATGTACTGGGAACTCCTCATAAAAATCTGATTTGTAGTGAGGGGAGAGAGATAAAAGCTCATTTAGGAACGACATGAACATGCTCATTTAGGAACGACATGAACATGCTGCGTAGGTAGCTGATTATCAGTAAATATCTCCACTGAGAGTAAGAAAAGCAGTAGCTTAATAAAATAAGTACTTCCTGGTATGGTTACTGTACTGGTAACTCCCAAAAAGAATCTGGATTGTGGTGAGCGAACAGAGAAAAAAGCTCATTTAGGACGTGCACTTACGCAGGAGGTAGGCAGCAGTATATCAGGGAGTACCCCTTCTGAGAATAAGAACAGCTGGTGCTTGTTAAGGTAATTACACAGGGGAAAGGATAATGTACTGGGAACTCCTCAGAAGAATCTGATTTGTGGTGAGGGGAGAGAGATAAAAGCTCATTTAGGAACGACCTGAACATACTGGGTAGGTAGCTGTTTATCAGGAAATATCTCCACTGAGATTAAGAAAAGCAGTAGCTTAAAAAATTGAGTACTTCCTGGAATGGTTACTGTACTGGTAACGCCCCAAAAGAATCTGGATTGTGGTGAGGGAACAGAGAAAAAAGCTCATTTAGGACCTGCACTTACGAATGTGGTACACAGCTGTATATCAGGGAGTATCCCTTCTGAGAATAAGAACAGCTGGAACATGTTAAGGTAATTACATCGAGGACAGGTTAACGTATTGGGAACTCCTCAGAAGAATCTGATTTGTGGTAAAGGGAGAGAGATAAAAGCTCATTTAGGAACGACATGAACATACTGGGTAGGTAGCTGTTTATCAGTAAATATCTCCACTAAGGTTAAGAAAAGCAGTAGAGTATTAAATTAAGTACTTCCTGGTATGGTTACTCTACTGGTAACTCCCCAAAAGAATCTGGATTGTGGTGAGGGACAGAGAAAAAAGCTCATTTAGGACCTGCAGTTACGAAGGGGGTAGGCAGCTGTATATCAGGGAGTATCCGTTCTGAGAATAAAAACAGCAGGATCTTGTTAAGGTAAATACACAGGGGAAAGGATAATGTACTGGGAACTCCTCAGAATAATCTGATTCGTGGTGAGGGGTGAGAGATAAAAGCTCATTTAGGAATGAGATGAACATGCTGCGTAGGTAGCTGTTTATCAGTAAATATCTCCACTGAGATTAAGAAAAGCAGTAGCGTAATAAATTAAGTACTTCCTGGTATGGTTACTGTACTGGTAACTCCCCAAAAGAATCTGGATTTTGGTGAGGGAACAGGGAAAAAAGCTCATTTAGTACCTGCACTTACGCAGAGGGTAGGCAGCAGTATATCAGGGAGTATCCTTTCTGAGAGTAAGAACAGCTGGAGCTTGTTAAGGTAATTATATAGAGGTAAGGTTAATGTACTGGTAACTCCTCAGAAGAATCTGATTTGTGGTGAGGGGAGAGAGATAAAAGCTCATTTAGGAAAGACATGAACATACTGGGTAATTAGCTGTTTATCAGTAAATATCTCCACTGAGATTAAGAAAAGCAGTAGCTTAATAAATTAAGAAGTTCCTGGTATGGTTACTGTACTGGTAACTCCCGCAAAGATTCTGGATTGTGGTGAGGGAACAGAGAAAAAAGCTCATTTAGGACCTGTACTTACGAAGGGGGTAGGAAGCTGTATATCAGGGAGTATCCCTTCTGAGAATAAAAACAGCTGGAGCTTGTTAAGGTAATTACACAGGGGAAAGGATAATGTACTGGGAAATCCTCAGAAGAATCTGATTTATGGTGAGGGGAGAGAGATAAAAGCTCATTTTTGAACGACATGAACATGCTGCGTAGGTAGCAGTTTATCAGTAAATATCTCCACTGAGATTAAGAAAAGCAGTAGCTTAATAAATTAAGTACTTCCTGGTATAGTTACTGTACTGGAAACTCCCCAAAAGAATCTGGATTGTGGTGAGGGAACAGAGAAAAAAAGCTCATTTTGGACCTGAACTTACGAAGGGGGTAGGCAGCTGTATATCAGGGAGTATCCCTTCTTAGAATAAAAACAGCAGGAGCTTGTTAAGGTAATTACTCAGGGGAAAGGATAATGTACTGGGAACTCCTCAGAAGAATGTGATTTGTGGTGAGGGGAGAGAGATAAAAGCTCAATTAGGAACGACATGAAAATGCTGGGTAGGTAGGTGTTTATCAGTAAATATCTCCACTGAGATTAAAAAAAGCAGTGGCTTAATAAATTAAGTACTTCCTGGTATGGTTACTGTACTGGTAACTCCCCAAAAGAATCTGGATTGTGGTGAGGGAACAGAGAAAAAAGCTCATTTAAGACCTGCAATTACAGAGGGGGTAGGCAACTGTATATCTGGGAGTACCCCTTCTGAGAATAAAAACAGCTGGAGCTTGTTAAGGTAATTACACAGGGCAAAGGATAATGTACTGAGCACTCCTCAGAAGAATCTGATTTGTGTTGAGGGGAGAGAGATAAAAGCTCATTTAGGAACGACATGAACATGCTGCTTAGGTAGGTGTTTATCAGTAAATATCTCCACTGAGATTAAGAAAAGCAGTAGCTTAATAAATTAAGTACTTCCTGGTATGGTTACTGTACTGGTAACACCCCAAAATAATCTGGATTGTGGTGAGGGAACAGAGAAAAATGCTCATTTAGGACCTGTACTTACGAAGGGGGTAGGCAGCTGTATATCAGGGAGTATCCCTTCTGAGAATAAAAACAGCTGGAGCTTGTTAATGTAATTACACAGGGGAAAGGATAATGTACTGGGAACTCCTCAGAACAATTTGATTTGTGGTGAGGGGAGAGAGATACAAGCTCATTTAGCAACGACATGAACATGTTGCGTAGGTAGCTGTTTATCAGTAAATATCTTCAATGAGATTAAGAAAAGCAGTAGCTTAATAAATTAAGTACTTCCTGTTATGGATACTGTACTGGTAACACCCCAAAACAATCTGTATTGTGGTGAGGGAACAGAGAAAAAAGCTCATTTAGGCCCTGCATTTATGAAGGTGGTCGGCAGCTGTATATCAGGGAGTATCCCTTCTAAGAATAAGAACAGCTGGAGCTTGTTAAGGTAATTACATCGAGGAGAGGTTAATGTACTGGGAACTTCTCAGAAGAATCTGATCTGTGGTGAGGGGATAGATAAAAGCTCTTTAATAAACGACATGAACATAATGGGTAGGTAGGTGTTTATCAATAAATATCTCCACTGAGATTAAGAAAAGCAGTACCTTAATAAATTAAGTACTTCCTGGTATGGTGAATGTACTGGGAACTCCCTAAAAGGATCTGAATTGTGGTGAGGGAACAGAGAAAAAAGCTCATTTATGTCCTGCACACACGAAGGTGGTAGGCAGCTGTATATCAGGGAGTATCCCTTCTGATAATAAGAGCAGCTGGAGCTTGTAAAGGTAATTACATTGAGGAAAGTTTAATGTACTGGGAACTCCTCAGAAGAATCTGATTTGTGGTGAGGGGACAGAGATAACACCTCATTTAGAAACGACATAAACATGCTGCGTAGGTAGCTGTTTATCAGTAAATATCTCCAACTGAGATTAAGAAAAGTAGTAGCTTAATAAACTAAGTACTTCCTGGTATGGTGATGTACTGGTAACTCCCCAAAAGAATCTGGATTGTGGTGAGGGAACAGAGAAAAAAGCTCATTTAGGACCTGCACTTACGAAGGTGGTACAAAGCTGTATATCAGGGAGTATCCCTTCTGAGAATAAAAACAGCTGGAGATGGTTAAGGTAATTACACAGGGGAAAGGATAATGTACTTGGAACTCCTCAGAAGAATCAGATTCGTGGCGAGGGGAGAGAGATAAAACTTCATTTAGGAACGACATGAACATGCTGCGTATGTAGCTGTTTATCTGTAAATATCTCCACTGAGATTAAGAAAAGCAGTAGCTTAATAAATGAAGTATTTCCTGGTATGGTGACTGTACTGGTAACTCCCCAAAAGAATCTGGATTGTGGTGAGGGAACAGAGAAAAAAGCTCATTTAGGACCTGCAGTTACGAAGGGGGTAGGCAGCTGTATATCAGGGAGTATCCCTTCTGAGAATAAAAACAGCTGGATCTTCTTAAGGTAATTAAACAGGGGAAAGGATAATGTACTGGGAACTCCTCATAAAAATCTGATTTGTAGTGAGAGGAGAGAGATAAAAGCTCATTTAGGAACGACATGAACATGCTCATTTAGGAACGACATGAACATGCTGCGTAGGTAGCTGATTATCAGTAAATATCTCCACTGAGAGTAAGAAAAGCAGTAGCTTAATAAAATAAGTACTTCCTGGTATGGTTACTGTACTGGTAACTCCCAAAAAGAATCTGGATTGTGGTGAGAGAACAGAGAAAAAAGCTCATTTAGGACGTGCACTTACGCAGGAGGTAGGCAGCAGTATATCAGGGAGTACCCCTTCTGAGAATAAGAACAGCTGGTGCTTGTTAAGGTAATTACACAGGGGAAAGGATAATGTACTGGGAACTCCTCAGAAGAATCTGATTTGTGGTGAGGGGAGAGAGATAAAAGCACATTTAGGAACGACCTGAACATACTGGGTAGGTAGCTGTTTATCAGGAAATATCTCCACTGAGATTAAGAAAAGCAGTAGCTTAAAAAATTGAGTACTTCCTGGAATGGTTACTGTACTGGTAACGCCCCAAAAGAATCTGGATTGTGGTGAGGGAACAGAGAAAAAAGCTCATTTAGGACCTGCACTTACGAATGTGGTACACAGCTGTATATCAGGGAGTATCCCTTCTGAGAATAAGAACAGCTGGAATATGTTAAGGTAATTACATCGAGGACAGGTTAACGTATTGGGAACTCCTCAGAAGAATCTGATTTGTGGTGAAGGGAGAGAGATAAAAGCTCATTTAGGAACGACATGAACATACTGGGTAGGTAGCTGTTTATCAGTAAATATCTCCACTGAGGTTAAGAAAAGCAGTAGCTTATTAAATTAAGTACTTCCTGATATGGTTACTCTACTGGTAACTCCCCAAAAGAATCTGGATTGTGGTGAGGGACAGAGAAAAAAGCTCATTTAGGACCTGCAGTTACGAAGGGGGTAGGCAGCTGTATATCAGGGAGTATCCGTTCTGAGAATAAAAACAGCAGGATCTTGTTAAGGTAAATACACAGGGGAAAGGATAATGTACTGGGAACTCCTCAGAATAATCTGATTCGTGGTGAGGGGTGAGAGATAAAAGCTCATTTAGGAATGAGATGAACATGCTGCGTAGGTAGCTGTTTATCAGTAAATATCTCCACTGAGATTAAGAAAAGCAGTAGCGTAATAAATTAAGTACTTCATGGTATGGTTACTGTACTGGTAACTCCCCACAAGAATCTGGATTTTGGTGAGGGAACAGGGAAAAAAGCTCATTTAGTACCTGCACTTACGCAGAGGGTAGGCAGCAGTATATCAGGGAGTATCCTTTCTGAGAGTAAGAACAGCTGGAGCTTGTTAAGGTAATTATATAGAGGTAAGGTTAATGTACTGGTAACTCCTCAGAAGAATCTGATTTGTGGTGAGGGGAGAGAGATAAAAGCTCATTTAGGAAAGACATGAACATACTGGGTAATTAGCTGTTTATCAGTAAATATCTCCACTGAGATTAAGAAAAGCAGTAGCTTAATAAATTAAGAAGTTCCTGGTATGGTTACTGTACTGGTAACTCCCGCAAAGATTCTGGATTGTGGTGAGGGAACAGAGAAAAAAGCTCATTTAGGACCTGTACTTACGAAGGGGGTAGGAAGCTGTATATCAGGGAGTATCCCTTCTGAGAATAAAAACAGCTGGAGCTTGTTAAGGTAATTACACAGGGGAAAGGATAATGTACTGGGAAATCCTCAGAAGAATCTGATTTATGGTGAGGGGAGAGAGATAAAAGCTCATTTTTGAACGACATGAACATGCTGCGTAGGTAGCAGTTTATCAGTAAATATCTCCACTGAGATTAAGAAAAGCAGTAGCTTAATAAATTAAGTACTTCCTGGTATAGTTACTGTACTGGAAACTCCCCAAAAGAATCTGGATTGTGGTGAGGGAACAGAGAAAAAAAGCTCATTTTGGACCTGAACTTACGAAGGGGGTAGGCAGCTGAATATCAGGGAGTATCCCTTCTTAGAATAAAAACAGCAGGAGCTTGTTAAGGTAATTACTCGGGGGAAAGGATAATGTACTGGGAACTCCTCAGAAGAATGTGATTTGTGGTGAGGGGAGAGAGATAAAAGCTCAATTAGAAACGACATGAAAATGCTGGGTAGGTATGTGTTTATCAGTAAATATCTCCACTGAGATTAAAAAAAGCAGTGGCTTAATAAATTAAGTACTTCCTGGTATGGTTTCTTTACTGGTAACTCCCCAAAAGAATCTGGATTGTGTTGAGGGAACAGAGAAAAAAGCTCATTTAGGACCTGCAGTTACGAAGGGGGTAGGCAGCTGTATATCAGGGAGTATCCCTTCTGAGAATAAAAACAGCTGGATCTCCTTAAGGTAATTAAACAGGGGAAAGGATAATGTACTGGGAACTCCTCATAAAAATCTGATTTGTAGTGAGGGGAGAGAGATAAAAACTCATTTAGGAACGACATGAACATGCTCATTTAGGAACGACATGAACATGCTGCGTAGGTAGCTGATTATCAGTAAATATCTCCACTGAGAGTAAGAAAAGCAGTAGCTTAATAAAATAAGTACTTCCTGGTATGGTTACTGTACTGGTAACTCCCAAAAAGAATCTGGATTGTGGTGAGCGAACAGAGAAAAAAGCTCATTTAGGACGTGCACTTACGCAGGAGGTAGGCAGCAGTATATCAGGGAGTACCCCTTCTGAGAATAAGAACAGCTGGTGCTTGTTAAGGTAATTACACAGGGGAAAGGATAATGTACTGGGAACTCCTCAGAAGAATCTGATTTGTGGTGAGGGGAGAGAGATAAAAGCTCATTTAGGAACGACCTGAACATACTGGGTAGGTAGCTGTTTATCAGGAAATATCTCCACTGAGATTAAGAAAAGCAGTAGCTTAAAAAATTGAGTACTTCCTGGAATGGTTACTGTACTGGTAACGCCCCAAAAGAATCTGGATTGTGGTGAGGGAACAGAGAAAAAAGCTCATTTAGGACCTGCACTTACGAATGTGGTACACAGCTGTATATCAGGGAGTATCCCTTCTGAGAATAAGAACAGCTGGAACATGTTAAGGTAATTACATCGAGGACAGGTTAACGTATTGGGAACTCCTCAGAAGAATCAGATTTGTGGTGAAGGGAGAGAGATAAAAGCTCATTTAGGAACGACATGAACATACTGGGTAGGTAGCTGTTTATCAGTAAATATCTCCACTGAGGTTAAGAAAAGCAGTAGCTTATTAAATTAAGTACTTCCTGGTATGGTTACTCTACTGGTAACTCCCCAAAAGAATCTGGATTGTGGTGAGGGACAGAGAAAAAAGCTCATTTAGGACCTGCAGTTACGAAGGGGGTAGGCAGCTGTATATCAGGGAGTATCCGTTCTGAGAATAAAAACAGCAGGATCTTGTTAAGGTAAATACACAGGGGAAAGGATAATGTACTGGGAACTCCTCAGAATAATCTGATTCGTGGTGAGGGGTGAGAGATAAAAGCTCATTTAGGAACGACATGAACATGCTGCGTAGGTAGCTGTTTATCAGTAAATATCTCCACTGAGATTAAGAAAAGCAGTAGCTTAATGAATTAAGTACTTCCTGGTATGGTTACTGTACTGGTAACTCCCCAAAAGAATCTGGATTGTGGTGAGGGAACAGAGAAAAAAAGCTCATTTTGGACCTGAACTTACGAAGGGGGTAGGCAGCTGAATATCAGGGGAGTATCCCTTCTTAGAATAAAAACAGCAGGAGCTTGTTAAGGTAATTACTCAGGGGAAAGGATAATGTACTGGGAACTCCTCAGAAGAATGTGATTTGTGGTGAGGGGAGAGAGATAAAAGCTCAATTAGAAACGACATGAAAATGCTGGGTAGGTATGTGTTTATCAGTAAATATCTCCACTGAGATTAAAAAAAGCAGTGGCTTAATAAATTAAGTACTTCCTGGTATGGTTTCTTTACTGGTAACTCCCCAAAAGAATCTGGATTGTGTTGAGGGAACAGAGAAAAAAGCTCATTTAGGACCTGCAGTTACGAAGGGGGTAGGCAGCTGTATATCAGGGAGTATCCCTTCTGAGAATAAAAACAGCTGGATCTTCTTAAGGTAATTAAACAGGGGAAAGGATAATGTACTGGGAACTCCTCATAAAAATCTGATTTGTAGTGAGGGGAGAGAGATAAAAACTCACATTTAATAGGGAAAACGACATGAACATGCTCATTTAGGAACGACATGAACATGCTGCGTAGGTAGCTGATTATCAGTAAATATCTCCACTGAGAGTAAGAAAAGCAGTAGCTTAATAAAATAAGTACTTCCTGGTATGGTTACTGTACTGGTAACTCCCCAAAAAGAATCTGGATTGTGGTGAGCGAACAGAGAAAAAAGCTCATTTAGGACGTGCACTTACGCAGGAGGTAGGCAGCAGTATATCAGGGAGTACCCCTTCTGAGAATAAGAACAGCTGGTGCTTGTTAAGGTAATTACACAGGGGAAAGGATAATGTACTGGGAACTCCTCAGAAGAATCTGATTTGTGGTGAGGGGAGAGAGATAAAAGCTCATTTAGGAACGACCTGAACATACTGGGTAGGTAGCTGTTTATCAGGAAATATCTCCACTGAGATTAA
>NW_025957448.1:0-36956 GCF_023159225.1 Perognathus longimembris pacificus
GTAACTGCAGGTCCTAAATGAGCTTTTTTCTCTGTTCCCTCACCACAATCCAGATTCTTTTGGGGAGTTAACAGTACAGTCACCATACCAGGAAGTACTTCATTTATTAAGCTACTGCTTTTCTTAATCTCAGTGGAGATATTTACTGATAAACAGCTACATACGCAGCATGTTCATGTCGTTCCTAAATGAGGTTTTATCTCTCTCCCCTCGCCACAAATCTGATTCTTCTGAGGAGTTCCAAGTACATTATCCTTTCCCCTGTGTAATTACCTTAACCATCTCCAGCTGTTTTTATTCTCAGAAGGGATATTCCCTGATATACAGCTTTGTACCACCTTCGTAAGTGCAGGTCCTAAATGAGCTTTTTTCTCTGTTCCCTCACCACAATCCAGATTCTTTTGGGGAGTTACCAGTACAGTCACCATACCAGGAAGTACTTAGTTTGTTAAGCTACTGCTTTTCTTAATCTCAGTGGAGATATTTACTGATAAA
Source organism: Perognathus longimembris pacificus (assembly GCF_023159225.1). Classification (NCBI taxonomy): domain Eukaryota; kingdom Metazoa; phylum Chordata; class Mammalia; order Rodentia; family Heteromyidae; genus Perognathus; species Perognathus longimembris. Next base: position 496 of record NW_025957448.1, read on the forward strand.
CAGCTACCTACGCAGCATGTTCATGTCGTTCTAAATGAGCTTTTATCTCTCTCTCTTCACCACAAATCAGATTCTTCTGAGGAGTTCCCAGTACATTATTCTTTCCCCTGTGTAATAACCTTAACAAGCTCCAGCTGTTTTTATTCTCAGAAGGGATACTCCTTGATATACAGCTGCCTACCCCCTTCGTAATTGCAGGTCCTAAATGAGCTTTTTTCTCTGTTCCCTCACCATAATCCAGATTCTTTTGGGAGTTACCAGTACAGTAACCATACCAGTAAGTACTTAATTTATTAAGTTACTGCTTTTCTTAATCTCAGTGGAGATATTTACTGATAAACAGCTAACTACGCAGCATGTTCATTTCGTTCCTATATGAGTTTTAATCTCTCCCCCTCACCACAAATCAGACTCTTCTGAGGAGTTCCCAGTACATTATCCTTTCCCCTGTGTAATTACCTTAACAAGCTCCAGCTGATTTTATTCTCAGAAGGGATACTCCCTGATATACAGCTGTGTATCACATTCGTAAGTGCAGGTCATAAATGAGCTTTTTTCTCTGTTCAATCACCACTATCCAGATTCTTTTGAGGAGTTACCAGTACAGTAACCATACCAGGAAGTACTTATTTTATTAAGCTACTGCTTTTCTTACTCTCAGTGGAGATATTTACTGATAATCAGCTATCTACTCAGCATGTTCATGTCGTTCCTAAATGAGCATGTTCATGTCGTTCCTAAATGAGCTTTTATCTCTCTCCCCTCACCACAAATCAGATTCTTCTGAGGATTTCCCAGTACATTATCCTTTCCCCTGAGTAATTACCTTAACAAGCTCGTGCTGTTTTTATTTTGAGAAGGAATACTCCCTGATATACAGCTGCCTACCCCCTTCGTAAGTTCAGGTCCTAAATGAGCTTTTTTTCTCTGTTCAGTCACCACAATCCAGATTGTTTTGGGGATTTTCCAGTAGAGTAACTATACCAGGAAGTACTTAATTTATTAAGCTACTGCTTTTCTTAATCTCAGTGGAGATATTTACTGATAAACACCTACCTACGCAGCATGTTCATGTCGTTCCAAAATGAGCTTTTATCTCTCTACCCTCACCACAAATCAGATTCCTCTGAGGATTTCCCAGTACTTTATCCTTTCCCCTGTGTAATTACCTTAACAAGCTCCAGCTGTTTTTATTCTCAGAAGGGATACTCCCTGATATACATCTTCCTACCCCCTTCGTAAGTACAGGTCCTAAATGAGCTTTTTTCTCTGTTCCCTCACCACAATCCAGAATCTTTGCGGGAGTTACCAGTACAGTAACCATACCAGGAACTTCTTAATTTATTAAGCTACTGCTTTTCTTAATCTCAGTGGAGATATTTACTGATAAACAGCTACTTACCCAGTATGTTCATGTCTTTCCTAAATGAGCTTTTATCTCTCTCCCCTCACCACAAATCAGATTCTTCTGAGGAGTTCCCAGTACATTAACCTTACCTCGATGTAATTACCTTAACAAGCTCCAGGTGTTCTTACTCTCAGAAGGGATAATCCCTGATATACTGCTGCCTACCCCCTGCGTAAGTGCAGGTTCTAAATGAGCTTTTTTCTCTGTTCGCTCACCACTACCCAGATTCTTTTGGGGAGTTACCAGTATAGTAACCATACCAGGAAGTACTTATTTTATTAAGCTACTGCTTTTCTTACTCTCAGTGGAGATATTTACTGATAATCAGCTACCTACGCAGCATGTTCATGTCGTTCCTAAATGAGCATGTTCATGTCGTTCCTAAATGAGCTTTTATCTTTCTCCCCTCACTACAAATCAGATTCTTATGAGGAGTTCCCAGTACATTATCCTTTCCCCTGTTTAATTACCTTAAGAAGATCCAGCAGTTTTTATTCTCAGAAGGGATACTCCCTGATATACAGCTGCCTACCCCCTTCTTAACTGCATGTCCTAAAGAGCTTTTTTCTCTGTTCCCTCACCGCAATCCAGTTTCTTTTGGGGAGTTACCAGTACAGTAAACATCCCAGGAAGTACTTAATTTATTGAGCTACTGCTTTTCTTAATCTCAGTGGAGATATTTACTGATAAACAGCTACCTACCCAGTATGTTCATTTCGTTCCTAAATGAGATTTTATCTCTCTCCCCTCACCACAAATCAGATTCTTCTGAGGAGTTCCCAGTACATTATCCTTTCCCCTGTGTAATTACCTTAACAAGCTGCACCAGTTTTTATTCTCAGAAGGGATACTCCCTGATATACAGCTGCCAACCCCCTTCGTAACTGCAGGTCCTAAATGAGCTTTTTTCTCTGTTCCCTCACCACAATCCAGATTCTCTGGGGAGTTAACAGTACAGTAACCATACAAGGAAGAACTTAGTTTATTAAGCTACTGCTTTTCTTAATCTCAGTGGAGATATTTACTGATAAACAGCTACCTACGCAGCATGTTCATGTCGTTCCTAAATGAGCTTTTATTTCTCTCCCTTCACCACAATTCAGATTCTTCTGAGGAGTTCCCAGTACATTAAACTTTCCTCAATGTAATTACCTTTACAAGCTCCAGCTGCTCTTATTATCAGAAGGGATACTCCCTGATATACAGCTGCCTACCACCTTCGTGTGTGCAGGACCTAAATGAACTTTTTTCTCTGTTCCCTCACCACAATTCAGATCCTTTAAGGGAGTTCCCAGTACAGTAACCATACCAGGAAGTACTTAATTTATTAAGGTACTGCTTTTCTTAATCTCAGTGGAGATATTTATTGATAAACACCTACCTACCCATTATGTTCATGTCGTTTATTAAAGAGCTTTTATCTATCCCCTCACCACAGATCAGATTCTTCTGAGAAGTTCCCAGTACATTAACCTCTCCTCGATATAATTACCTTAACAAGCTCCAGCTGTTCTTATTCTTAGAAGGGATACTCCCTAATATACAGCTGCCGACCCCCTTCATAAATGCAGGGCCTAAATGAGCTTTTTTTCTGTTCCCTCACCAAAATACAGATTGTTTTGGGGTGTTACCAGTACAGTATGCATAACAGGAAGTACTTAATTTATTAAGCTACTGCTTTTCTTAATCTCAGTGCAGTTATTTACTGATAAACATCTACCTACGCAGCATGTTCATGTCCTTGCTAAATGAGCTTGTATCTCTCTCCCCTCACCACAAATCAGATTGTTCTGAGGAGTTCCCAGTACATTATCCTTTCCCCTGTGTAATTACCTTAACAAGCTCCAGCTGTTTTTATTCTCAGAAGGGATACTCCCTGATATACAGCTGCCTAACCCCTTCGTAAGTACAGGTCCTAAATGAGCATTTTTCTCTGTTCCCTCACCACAATCCAGATTATTTTGGGGTGTTACCAGTACAGTAACCATACCAGGAAGTACTTAATTTATTAAGCTACTGCTTTTCTTAATCTCAGGGGAGATATTTACTGATAAATACCTACCTAAGCAGCATGTTCATGTCGTTCCTAAATGAGCTTTTATCTCTCTCCCCTCAACACAAATCAGATTCTTCTGAGGAGTGCTCAGTACATTATCCTTTCCCCTGTGGAATTACCTTAACAAGCTCCAGCTGTTTTTATTCTCAGAAGGGATACTCCCTGATATACAGTTGCCTACCCCCTCTGTAATTGCAGGTCTTAAATGAGCTTTTTTCTCTGTTCCCTCACCACAATCCAGATTCTTTTGGGGAGTTACCAGTACAGTAACCATACCAGGAAGTACTTAATTTATTAAGCTACTGCTTTTTTTAATCTCAGTGGAGATATTTACTGATAAACACCTACCAACCCAGCATGTTCATGTCGTTCCTAATTGAGCTTTTATCTCTCTCCCCTCACCACAAATCACATTCTTCTGAGGAGTTCCCAGTACATTATCCTTTCCCCTGAGTAATTACCTTAACAAGCTCCTGCTGTTTTTATTCTAAGAAGGGATACTCCCTGATATACAGCTGCCTACCCCCTTCGTAAGTTCAGGTCCAAAATGAGCTTTTTTTCTCTGTTCCCTCACCACAATCCAGATTCTTTTGGGGAGTTTCCAGTACAGTAACTATACCAGGAAGTACTTAATTTATTAAGCTACTGCTTTTCTTAATCTCAGTGGAGATATTTACTGATAAACACCTACCTACGCAGCATGTTCATGTCGTTCCAAAATGAGCTTTTATCTCTCTCCCCTCACCACAAATCAGATTCTTCTGAGGATTTCCCAGTACATTATCCTTTCCCCTGTGTAATTACCTTAACAAGCTCCAGCTGTTTTTATTCTCGGAAGGGATACTCCCTGATATACAGCTGCCTACCCCCTTCGTAAGTGCAGGTCCTAAATGAGCTTTTTTCTCTGTTCCCTCACCACAATCCAGAATCTTTGCGGGAGTTACCAGTACAGTAACCATACCAGGAACTTCTTAATTTATTAAGCTACTGCTTTTGTCAATCTCAGTGGAGATATTTACTGATAAACAGCTCCTTACCCAGTATGTTCATGTCTTTCCTAAATGAGCTTTTATCTCTCTCCCCTCACCACAAATCAGATTCATCTGAGGATTTACCAGTAAATTAACCTTACCTCTATATATTTACCTTAACAAGCTCCAGCTGTATTTATTCTCAGAAGGGATACTCCCTGATATACTGCTGCCTACCCCCTGTGTAAGTGCAGGTTCTAAATGAGCTTTTTTCTCTGTTCGCTCACCACTATCCAGAGTCTTTTGGGGAGTTACCAGTACAGTAACCATACCAGGAAGTACTTATTTTATTAAGCTACTGCTTTTCTTACTCTCAGTGGAGATATTTACTGATAATCAGCTACCTACGCAGCATGTTCATGTCGTTCCTAAATGAGCATGTTCATGTCGTTCCTAAATGAGCTTTTATCTCTCTCCCCTCACTACAAATCAGATTCTTATGAGGAGTTCCCAGTACATTATCCTTTCCCCTGTTTAATTACCTTAAGAAGATCCAGCTGTTTTTATTCTCAGAAGGGATACTCCCTGATATACACCTGCCTACCCCCTTCTTAACTGCATGTCCTAAAGAGCTTTTTTCTCTGTTCCCTCACCGAAATCCAGATTATTTTGGGGAGTTACCAGTACTGTAAACATCCCAGGAATTACTTAATTTATTAAGCTACTGCTTTTCCTAATCTCAGTGGAGATATTTACTGATAAACTGCTACCTACCCAGTATGTACATTTCGTTCCTAAATGAGATTTTATCTCTCTCCCCTCACCACAAATCAGATTTTTCTGAGGAGTTCCCAGTACATTAACCCTTCCTTGATATAATTACATTAACAAACTCCACCTGTTCTTATTCTCTGAAGGGATACTCCCTGATATGCAGCTGCCTACCACCTTCGTAAGGGCAGGTCCTAAATGAGCTTTTTTCTCTGTTCCCTCACCACAATCCAGATTCTTTTGGGGAGTTTCCAGTACAGTAACCATACCAGGAAGTACTTAATTTATTAAGCTACTGCTTTTCTTAATCTTAGTGGAGATATTTACTGATAAACACCTACGTACGCAGCATGTTCATGTCGTTCCTAAATGACGTTTTATCTCTGTCCCCTCACCACAAATCAGATTCTTCTGAGGATTTCCCAGTACATTATCCTTTCCCTTGTGTAATTATCTTAACAAGCTCCAGCTGTTTTTATTCTCAGAAGGGATTCTCCCTGACATAAAGCTGCCTAGCCCCTTGGTCAGTGCAGGTCCTAAATGAGCTTTTTTCTCTGTTCCCCCACCACAATCTCGATTCCTTTGGGGAGTTTCCAGTACAGTAATTATACCAAGCAGTACTTAATTTATTAAGCTACTGCTTTTCTTAATCTCAGTGGAGATATTTACTTATAAAAAGCTACCTATGAAGCATGTTCATGTCGTTCTTAAATGAGCTTTTATCTCTCTCCCCTCACCACAAATCAGATTCTTCTGAGGATTTCCCAATACTTTATCCTTTCCTCTGTGTAATTACCTTAACAAGCTCCAGCCGTTTTTATTCTCAGAAGGGATACTCCCTGATATACAGCTGCCTATCCCCTTCGTATGTGCAGGTCCTAAATGAGCTTTTTTCTCTGTCCCTCACCACAATCCAGATTCTTTTGGGGAGTTACCAGTAGAGTAACCATACCAGGAAGTACTTAATTTAATAAGCTACTGCTTTTCTTAACCTCAGTGGAGATATTTACTGATAAACAGCTACCTACCCAGTATGTTCATGTCGTTCCTTAATGAGCTTTTATCTCTCTCCCTTCACCACAAATCAGATTCTTCTGAGGAGTTCCCAATACGTTACCCTGTCCTCGATGTAATTACCTTAACATGTTTCAGCTGTTCTTATTCTCAGAAGGGATACTCCCTGATACACAGCTGTGTACCACATTCGTAAGTGCAGGTCCTAAATGAGCTTTTTTCTCTGTTCCCTCACCACAATCCAGATTCTTTTGGGGCGTTACCAGTACAGTAACCATTCCAGGAAGTACTTAATTTATTAAGCTACTGCTTTTCTTAATCTCAGTGGAGATATTTCCTGATAAACAGCTACATACCCAGTATGTTCAGGTCGTTCCTAAATGAGCTTTTATCTCTCTCCCCTCACCACAAATCAGATTCTTCTGAGGAGTTCCCAGTACATTATCCTTTCCCCTGTGTAATTACCTTAACAAGCACCAGCTGTTCTTATTCTCAGAACGGGTACTCCCTGATATACTGCTGCCTACCTCCTGCGTAAGTGCACGTCCTAAATGAGCTTTTTTCTCTGTTCGCTCACCACAATCCAGATTCTTTTTGGGAGTTACCAGTACAGTAACCATACCAGGAAGTACTTATTTTATTAAGCTACTGCTTTTCTTACTCTCAGTGGAGATATTTACTGATAATCAGCTACCTACGCAGCATGTTCATGTCGTTCCTAAATTAGCATGTTCATGTCGTTCCTAAAGGAGCTTTTATCTCTCTCCCCTCACTACAAATCAGATTTTTTTGAGGAGTTCCCAGTACATTATCCTTTCCCCTGTTTAATTACCTTAAGAAGATCCAGCTGTTTTTATTCTCAGAAGGGATACTCCCTGATATACAGCTGCCTACCCCCTTCGTAACTGCAGGTCCTAAATGAGCTTTTTTCTCTGTTCCCTCACCACAATCCAGATTCTTTTGGGGAGTTACCAGTACAGTCACCATACCAGGAAGTACTTCATTTATTAAGCTACTGCTTTTCTTAATCTCAGTGGAGATATTTACAGATAAACAGCTACATACGCAGCATGTTCATGTCGTTCCTAAATGAGGTTTTATCTCTCTCCCCTCGCCACAAATCAGATTCTTCTGAGGAGTTCCCAGTACATTATCCTTTCCCCTGTGTAATTACCTTAACAAGCTGCACCAGTTTTTATTCTCAGAAGGGATACTCCCTGATATACAGCTGCCTACCCCCTTCGTAAGTGCAGGTCCTAAATGAGCATTTTTCTCTGTTCCCTCACCACAATCCAGATTCTTTTGGGGAGTTACCAGTACAGTAACCATACCATTAAATACTTATTTTATTAAGCTACTGCTTTTCTAAATCTCAGTGGAGATATTTACTGATAAACATCTACCTACGCAGCATGTTCATGTCGTTCCTAAATGAGCTTTTATCTCTCTCCCCTCACCATAAATCAGATTCTTCTGAGGAGTTCCCAGTACATTATCCTTTCCCCTGTGTACTTACCTTAACAAGCTCCAGCTGTATTTATTCTCAGAAGGGATACTCCCTGATATACAGCTGCCTACCCCCTTCGTAAGTGCAGGTCCTAAATGAGCTTTTTTCTCTGTTCCCTCACCACAGTCCAGATTCTTTTAGGGAGTTACCACTACAGTAACCATACCAGGAAGTACTTAATTTATTAAGCTACTGCTTTTCTTAATCTCAGTGGAGATATTTACTGAAAAACAGCTACCTACCCAGTATGTTCATGTCGTTCATAAATGAGCTTTTATATCTCTCCCGTCACCACAAATCAGATTCTTCTGAGGAGTTCCCAGTACATTAACCTTTCCTCGATGTTATTACCTTAACAAGCTCCAGCTGTATTTATTCTCAGAAGGTATACTCCCTGATATACAGCTGCCTACCCCCTTCGTAACTGCAGGTCCTAAATCAGCTTTTTTCTCTGTTCCCTCACCACAATCCAGAATCTTTGGGGAGTTAACAGTACAGTAACCATACAAGGAAGAACTTAATTTATTAAGCTACTGCTTTTCTTAATCTCAGTGGAGATATTTACTGATAAACTGCTACGTACGCAGCATGTTCATGTCGTTCCTAAATGAGCTTTTATCTCTCTCTCCTCGGCACAAATCAGATTCTTCTGAGGAGTTCCCAGTACATTATCCTTTCCACTCTTTATTTACCTTAACAAGCTCCAGCTGTTTTTATTCTCAGACAGGATAGTCCCTAATATACAGCTGCCTACCCCCTTCGTAAGTGCAGGTCCTAAATGAGCATTTTCTCTGTTCCCTCACCACAATCCAGATTCTTTTGGGGAGTTACCAGTACAGTCACCATACCAGGAAGTACTTCATTTATTAAGCTACTGCTTTTCTTAATCTCAGTGGAGATACTTACAGATAAACAGCTACATACGCAGCATGTTCATGTCGTTCCTAAATGAGGTTTTATCTCTCTCCCCTCGCCACAAATCTGATTCTTCTGAGGAGTTCCAAGTACATTATCCTTTCCCCTGTGTAATTACCTTAACCATCTCCAGCTGTTTTTATTCTCAGAAGGGATACTCCCTGATATACTGCTTTGTACCACCTTCGTAAGTGCAGGTCCTAAATGAGCTTTTTTCTCTGTTCCCTCACCACAATCCAGATTCTTTTGGGGAGTTACCAGTACAGTCACCATACCAGGAAGTACTTAGTTTATTAAGCTACTGCTTTTCTTAATCTCAGTGGAGATATTTACTGATAAACAGCTACATACGCAGCATGTACATGTCGTTCCTAAATGAGGTTTTATCTCTGTCCCCTCACCACAAATCAGATTCTTCTGAGGAGTTCCAAGTACATTATCCTTTCCCCTGTGTAATTACCTAAACAATCTCCAGCTGATTTCATTCTCAGAAGGGATACTCCCTGATATACAGGTGCCAACCCCCTCGTAAGTGCAGGTCCTAAATGAGCTTTTTTCTCTGTTCCCTAACCAAAATCCAGATTCTTTTGGGGAGTTACCAGTACAGTAACCATACCAGGAAGTACTTAATTCATTAAGCTACTGCTTTTCTTAATCTCAGTGGAGATATTTACTGATAAACAGCTACCTACGCAGCATGTTCATGTCGTTCCTAAATGAGCTTTTATCTCTCTCGCTTCACCACAAATCAGATTCTTCTGAGGAGTTCCCAGTACATTATCCTTTCCCCTGTGTAATTACCTTAACATGCTCCAGCTGTTTTTATTCTGAGTAGGGATACTCCCTGATATACAGCTACCTACCCCCTTCGTAAGTGCAGGTACTAAATGAGCTTTTTTCCCTGTTCCCTCACCAAAATCCAGATTCTTTGGGGGAGTTACCAGTACAGTAACCATACCAGGAAGTACTTAATTTATTACGCTACTGCTTTTCTTAATCTCAGTGGAGATATTTACTGATAAACAGCTACATACGCAGCATGTTCATGTCGTTCCTAAATGAGCTTTTATCTCTCTCCCTTCACCACAAATCAGATTCTTCTGAGGAGTTCCCAGTACATTATCCTTTCCCCTGTGTAATTACCTTAACATGCTCCAGCTGTTTTTATTCTGAGTAGGGATACTCCCTGATATACAGCTACCTACCACCTTCGTAAGTGCAGGTACTAAATGAGCTTTTTTCCCTGTTCCCTCACCAAAATCCAGATTCTTTTGGGGAGTTACCAGTACAGTAACCATACCAGCAAGTACTTAATTTATTACGCTACTGCTTTTCTTAATCTCAGTGGAGATATTTACTGATAAACAGCTACCTACGCAGCATGTTCATCTCATTCCTAAATGAGCTTTTATCTCTCACCCCTCACCACGAATCAGATTATTCTGAGGAGTTCCCAGTACATTATCCTTTCCCCTGTGTATTTACCTTAACAAGATCCTGCTGTTTTTATTCTCAAAACGGATACTCCCTGATATACAGCTGTGTACCACATTCGTAAGTGCAGGTCCTAAATGAGCTTTTTTCTCTGTTCCCTCACCACAATCCAGATTCTTTTGGGGCGTTACCAGTACAGTAACCATTCCAGGAAGTACTCAATTTTTTAAGCTACTGCTTTTCTTAATCTCAGTGGAGATATTTCCTGATAAACAGCTACCTACCCAGTATGTTCAGGTCGTTCCTAAATGAGCTTTTATCTCTCTCCCCTCACCACAAATCAGATTCTTCTGAGGAGTTCCCAGTACATTATCCTTTCCCCTGTGTAATTACCTTAAGAAGCACCAGCTGTTCTTAATCTCAGAAGGGGTACTCCCTGATATACTGCTGCCTACCTCCTGCGTAAGTGCACGTCCTAAATTAGCTTTTTTCTCTGTTCGCTCACCACGATCCAGATTCTTTTTGGGAGTTACCAGTACAGTAACCATACCAGGAAGTACTTATTTTATTAAGCTACTGCTTTTCTTACTCTCAGTGGAGATATTTACTGATAATCAGCTACCTACGCAGCATGTTCATGTCGTTCCTAAATGAGCTTTTATCTCTCTCCCCTCACTACAAATCAGATTTTTATGAGGAGTTCCCAGTACATTATCCTTTCCCCTGTTTAATTACCTTAAGAAGATCCAGCTGTTTTTATTCTCAGAAGGGATACTCCCTGATATACAGCTGCCTACCCCCTTCGTAACTGCAGGTCCTAAATGAGCTTTTTTCTCTGTTCCCTCACCACAATCCAGATTCTTTTGGGGAGTTACCAGTACAGTCACCATACCAGGAAGTACTTCATTTATTAAGCTACTGCTTTTCTTAATCTCAGTGGAGATATTTACAGATAAACAGCTACATACGCAGCATGTTCATGTCGTTCCTAAATGAGGTTTTATCTCTCTCCCCTCGCCACGAATCTGATTCTTCTGAGGAGTTCCAAGTACATTATCCTTTCCCCTGTGTAATTACCTTAACCATCTCCAGCTGTTTTTATTCTCAGAAGGGATACTCCCTGATATACAGCTTTGTACCACCTTCGTAAGTGCAGGTCTTAAATGAGCTTTTTTCTCTGTTCCCTCACCACAATCCAGATTCTTTTGGGGAGTTACCAGTACAGTCACCATACCAGGAAGTACTTAGTTTATTAAGCTACTGCTTTTCTTAATCTCAGTGGAGATATTTACTGATAAACAGGTACCTACGCAGCATGTTCATGTCGTTCCTAAATGAGGTTTTATCTCTGTCCCCTCACCACAAATCAGATTCTTCTGAGGAGTTCCCAGTACATTAAACTTTCCTCAATGTAATTACCTTTACAAGCTCCAGCTGCTCTTATTATCAGAAGGGATACTCCCTGATATACAGCTGCCTATCACCTTCGTGTGTGCAGGACATAAATGAGCTTTTTTCTCTGTTCCCTCACCACAATTCAGATCCTTTTAGGGAGTTCCCAGTACAGTCACCATACCAGGAAGTACTTAATTTATTAAGGTACTGCTTTTCTTAATCTCAGTGGAGATATTTATTGATAAACACCTACCTACCCATTATGTTCATGTCGTTTATTAAAGAGCTTTTATCTATCCCCTCACCACAGATCAGATTCTTCTGAGAAATTCCCAGTACATTAACCTCTCCTCAATGTAATTACCTTAACAAGCTCCAGCTGTTCTTATTCTTAGAAGGGATACTCCCTGATATACAGCTGCCGACCCCCTTCATAAATGCAGGGCCTAAATGAGCTTTTTTCTCTGTTCCCTCACCACAATACAGATTGTTTTGGGGTGTTACCAGTACAGTATCCATAACAGGAAGTACTTAATTTATTAAGCTACTGCTTTTCTTAATCTCATTGGAGATATTTACTGATAAACAGCTACCTACGCAACATGTTCATGTCGTTGCTAAATGAGCTTGTATCTCTCTCCCCTCACCACAAATCAGATTGTTCTGAGGAGTTCCCAGTACATTATCCTTTCCCCTGTGTAATTACATTAACAAGCTCCAGCTGTTTTGATTCTCAGAAGGGATACTCCCTGATATACAGCTGCCTACCCCCTTCGTAAGTACAGGTCCTATATGATCATTTTTCTCTGTTCCCTCACCACAATCCAGATTATTTTGGGGTGTTACCAGTACAGTAACCATACCAGGAAGTACTTAATTTATTAAGCTACTGCTTTTCTTAATCTCAGTGGAGATATTTACTGATAAACACCTACCTAAGCAGCATGTTCATGTCGTTCCTAAATGAGCTTTTATCTCTCTCCCCTCAACACAAATCAGATTCTTCTGAGGAGTGCTCAGTACATTATCCTTTCCCCTGTGTAATTACCTTAACAAGCTCCAGCTGTTTTTATTCTCAGAAGGGATACTCCCTGATATACAGTTGCCTACCCCCTCTGTAATTGCAGGTCTTAAATGAGCTTTTTTCTCTGTTCCCTCACCACAATCCAGATTCTTTTGGGGAGTTACCAGTAAAGAAACCATACCAGGAAGTACTTAATTTATTAAGCCACTGCTTTTTTTAATCTCAGTGGAGATATTTACTGATAAACACCTACCTACCCAGCATTTTCATGTCGTTCCTAATTGAGCTTTTATCTCTCTCCCCTCACCACAAATCAGATTCTTCTGAGGAGTTCCCAGTACATTATCCTCTCCCCTGTGTAATTACCTTAACAAGCTGCACCAGTTTTTATTCTCAGAAGGGATACTCCCTGATATACGGCTGCCTACCCCCTTCGTAAGTGCAGGTCCTAAATGAGCATTTTTCTCTGTTCCCTCACCACAATCCAGATTCTTTTGGGGAGTTACCAGTACAGTAACCATACCATTAAATACTTATTTTATTAAGCTACTGCTTTTCTTAATCTCAGTGGAGATATTTACTGATAAACATCTACCTACGCAGCATGTACATGTCGTTCCTAAATGAGCTTTTATCTCTCTCCCCTCACCATAAATCAGATTCTTCTGAGGAGTTCCCAGTACATTATCCTTTCCCCTGTGTACTTACCTTAACAAGCTCCAGCTGTATTTATTCTCAGAAGGGATACTCCCTGATATACAGCTGCCTACCCCCTTCGTAAGTGCAGGTCCTAAATGAGCTTTTTTCTCTGTCCCTCACCACAATCCAGATTCTTTTGGGGAGTTACCAGTACAGTAACCATTCCAGGAAGTACTCAATTTTTTAAGCTACTGCTTTTCTTAACCTCAGTGGAGATATTTACTGATAAACAGCTACCTACCCAGTATGTTCATGTCGTTCCTAAATGAGCTTTTATCTCTCTCCCTTCACCACAAATCAGATTCTTCTGAGGAGTTCCCAATACGTTAACCTGTCCTCGATGTAATTACCTTAACATGTTCCAGCTGTTCTTATTCTCAGAAGGGATACTCACTGATATACAGCTGTGTACCACATTCGTAAGTGCAGGTCCTAAATGAGCTTTTTTCTCTGTTCCCTCACCACAATCCAGATTCTTTTGGGGCGTTACCAGTACAGTAACCATTCCAGGAAGTACTCAATTTTTTAAGCTACTGCTTTTCTTAATCTCAGTGGAGATATTTCCTGATAAACAGCTACCTACCCAGTATGTTCAGGTCGTTCCTAAATGAGCTTTTATCTCTCTCCCCTCACCACAAATCAGATTCTTCTGAGGAGTTCCCAGTACATTATCCTTTCCCCTGTGTAATTACCTTAACAAGCACCAGCTGTTCTTATTCTCAGAAGGGGTACTCCCTGATATACTGCTGCCTACCTCCTGCGTAAGTGCACGTCCTAAATGAGCTTTTTTCTCTGTTCGCTCACCACAATCCAGATTCTTTTTGGGAGTTACCAGTACAGTAACCATACCAGGAAGTACTTATTTTATTAAGCTACTGCTTTTCTTACTCTCTGTGGAGATATTTACTGATAATCAGCTACCTACGCAGCATATTCATGTCGTTCCTAAATGAGCTTTTATCTCTCTCCCCTCACTACAAATCAGATTTTTATGAGGAGTTCCCAGTACATTATCCTTTCCCCTGTTTAATTACCTTAAGAAGATCCAGCTGTTTTTATTCTCAGAAGGGATACTCCCTGATATACAGCTGCCTACCCCCTTCGTAACTGCAGGTCCTAAATGAGCTTTTTTCTCTGTTCCCTCACCACAATCCAGATTCTTTTGGGGAGTTACCAGTACAGTCACCATACCAGGAAGTACTTCATTTATTAAGCTACTGCTTTTCTTAATCTCAGTGGAGATATTTACAGATAAACAGCTACATACGCAGCATGTTCTTGTCGTTCCTAAATGAGGTTTTATCTCTCTCCCCTCGCCACGAATCTGATTCTTCTGAGGAGTTCCAAGTACATTATCCTTTCCCCTGTGTAATTACCTTAACCATCTCCAGCTGTTTTTATTCTCAGAAGGGATACTCCCTGATATACAGCTTTGTACCACCTTCGTAAGTGCAGGTCCTAAATGAGCTTTTTTCTCTGTTCCCTCACCACAATCCAGATTCTTTTGGGGAGTTACCAGTAAAGAAACCATACCAGGAAGTACTTAATTTATTAAGCCACTGCTTTTTTTAATCTCAGTGGAGATATTTACTGATAAACAGGTACCTACGCAGCATGTTCATGTCGTTCCTAAATGAGGTTTTATCTCTGTCCCCTCACCACAAATCACATTCTTCTGAGGAGTTCCCAGTACATTATCCTTTCCCCTGAGTAATTACCTTAACAAGCTCCTGCTGTTTTTATTCTAAGAAGGGATACTCCCTGATATACAGCTGCCTACCCCCTTCGTAAGTTCAGGTCCAAAATGAGCTTTTTTTCTCTGTTCCCTCACCACAATCCAGATTCTTTTGGGGAGTTTCCAGTACAGTAACCATACCAGGAAGTACTTAATTTGTTAAGCTACTGCTTTTCTTAATCTCAGTGGAGATATTTACTGATAAACACCTACCTACGCAGCATGTTCATGTCGTTCAAAAATGAGCTTTTATCTCTCACCCCTCACCACAAATCAGATTCTTCTCAGAAGTTCCCAGTACATTATCCTTTCCCCTGTGTAATTACCTTAACAAGCTCCAGCTGTTTTTATTCTCAGAAGGGATACTCCCTGATATACAGCTGTGTATCACATTCGTAAGTGCAGGTCATAAATGAGCTTTTTTCTCTGTTCCCTCACCACAATCCAGAATCTTTGCGGGAGTTACCAGTACAGTAACCATACCAGGAACTTCTTAATTTATTAAGCTACTGCTTTTCTTAATCTCAGTGGAGATATTTACTGATAAACAGCTACTTACCCAGTATGTTCATGTCTTTCCTAAATGAGCTTTTATCTCTCTCCCCTCACCACAAATCAGATTCTTCTGAGGAGTTACCAGTACATTAACCTTACCTCTATATAATTACCTTAACAAGCTCCAGCTGTTCTTACTCTCAGAAAGGATACTCCCTGATATACTGCTGCCTACCCTCTGCGTAAGTGCAGGTTCTAAATGAGCTTTTTTCTCTGTTCGCTCACCACTATCCAGAGTCTTTTGGGGAGTTACCAGTACAGTAACCATACCAGGAAGTACTTATTTTATTAAGCTACTGCTTTTCTTACTCTCAGTGGAGATATTTACTGATAATCAGCTACCTATGCAGCATGTTCATGTCGTTCCTAAATGAGCATGTTCACGTCGTTCCTAAATGAGCTTTTATCTCTCTCCCCTCACTACAAATCAGATTTTTATGAGGAGTTCCCAGTACATTATCCTTTCCCCTGTTTAATTACCTTAAGAAGATCCAGCTGTTTTTATTCTCAGAAGGGATACTCCCTGATATACATCTGCCTACCCCCTTCGAAACTGCAAGTCCTAAATGAGCTTTTTTCTCTGTTCCCTCACCACAATCCAGATTCTTTTGGGGAGTTACCAGTAAAGTAACCATACCAGGAAGTACTTCATTTATTTAGCTACTGCTTTTCTTAATCTCAGTGGAGATATTTACTGATAAACAGCTGCATAAGCAGCATGTTCATGTCGTTCCTAAATGAGGTTTTATCTCTCTCCCCTCACCACAAATCTGATTCTTCTGAGGAGTTCCAAGTACATTATCCTTTCCCCTGTGTAATTACCTTAACCATATCCAGCTGTTTTTATTCTCAGAAGGGATACTCCCTGATATACAGTTTTGTACCACCTTCGTAAATGCAGGTCCTAAATGAGCTTTTTTCTCTGTTCCCTAACCAAAATCCAGATTCTTTTGGGGAGTTACCAGTAGAGTCACCATACCAGGAAGTACTTAGTTTATTAAGCTACTGCTTTTCTTAATCTCAGTGGAGATATTTACTGATAAACAGCTACCTACGCTGCATGTTCATGTCGTACCTAAATGAGCTTTTATCTCTCTCTCTTCACCACAAATCAGATTCTTCTGAGGAGTTCCCAGTACATTATTCTTTCCCCTGTGTAATTACCTTAACAAGCTCCAGCTGTTTTTATTCTCAGAAGGGATACTCCTTGATATACAGCTGCCTACCCCCTTCGTAATTGCAGGTCCTAAATGAGCTTTTTTCTCTGTTCCCTCACCATAATCCCGATTCTTTTGGGGAGTTACCAGTACAGTAACCATACCAGGAAGTACTTAATTTATTAATCTACAGCTTTTCTTAATCTCAGTGGAGATATTTACTGATAAACAGCTACCTACGCATCATGTTCATGTCGTTCCTAAATGAGCTTTTATCTCTCTCCCCTCACGACAAATCAGATTCTTCTGAGGAGTTCCCAGTACATTATCCTTTCCCCTGTGTAATTACCTTCACAAGCTCCAGCTGTTTTTATTCTCAGAAGGGATACTACTAGATATACAGCTGCCTACCCCCTTCGTAAGCGCAGGTTCTAAATGAGCTTTTTCTCTGTTCCCTCACCACAATCCAGATTCTTTTGGGGAGTAACCAGTACAGTAACCATACCAGGAAGTACTTAATTTATTAAGCTTCTGCTTTTCTTAATCTCAGTGGAGATATTTACTGATAAACTGCTACCTACCCAGTATGTTCATGTCGTTCCTAAATGACGTTTTATCTCTCTCCCCTCACCACAAATCAGATTCTTCTGAGGAGTTCCCAGTACATTATCCTTTCCCCTGTGTAATTACCTTAACAAGCTCCAGCTATTTTTATTCTCAGAAGGGATACTCCCTGATATACAGCTGCCTACCCCCTTCGTAAGTGCAGGTCCTAAATGAGCTTTTTTCTCTGTTCCCTCACCACAATCCAGATTCTTTTGGGGAGTTACCAGTACAGTAACCATACCAGGAAGTACTTAATTTATTAAGCTACTGCTTTTCTTAATCTCAGTGGAGATATTTACTGATAAACAGCTACCTACGCAGCATGTTCAACTCATTCCTAAATGAGCTTTTATCTCTCACCCCTCACCACAAATCAGATTATTCTGAGGAGTTCCCAGTACATTATCCTTTCCCATGTGTAATTACCTTAACAATATCCAGCTCTTTTTATTGTCAGAAGGGATACTCCCTGATATACAGCTGCCTACCCCCTTCGTAACTGCAGGTCCTAAATGAGCTTTTTTCTCTGTTCTCTCACCACAATCCAGATTCTTTTGGGGTGATTCCACTACAGTAACCAAACCAGGAAGTACTTTATTTATTACGCTACTGCTTTTCTTAATCTCAGTGGAGATATTTACTGATAAACAGCTACCTACGCAGCATATTCATGTCGTTCCTAAATGAGCTTTTATCTCTCTCCCCTCACCACAATTCAGATTCTTCTGAGGAGTTCCAAGTTCATTATCCTTTCCCCTGTGTAATTACCTTAACAAGCTCCAGCTGTTTTTATTCTCAGAAGGGATACTCCCTGATATACAGCCATCCTACCCCCTAAGTATGTGCAGGTCCTAAATGCGCTTTTTTCCCTGTTCCCTCACCACAATCCAGATTCTTTGGGGGAGTTACCAGTACAGTAACCATACTAGTAAGTACTTAATTTATTAAGTTACTGCTTTTCTTAATCTCAGTGGAGATATTTACTGATAAACAGCTACCTACGCAGCACGTTCATTTCGTTCCTATATGAGTTTTAATCTCTCTCCCCTCACCACAAATCAGACTCTTCTGAGGAGTTCCCAGTACATTATCCTTTCCCCTGTGTAATTACCTTAACAAGCTCCCTCTGATTTTATTCTCAAAGGAATACTCCCTGATATACAGCTGTGTACCACATTCGTAAGTGCAGGTCCTAAATGAGCTTTTTTCTCTGTTCGCTCACCACTATCCAGATTCTTTTGGGGAGTTACCAGTACAGTAACCATACCAGGAAGTACTTATTTTATTAAGCTACTGCTTTTCTTACTCTCAGTGGAGATATTTACTGATAATCAGCTATCTACGCAGCATGATCATGTCGTTCCTAAATGAGCATGTTCATGTCGTTCCTAAATGAGCTTTTATCTCTCTCCCCTCACTACAAATCAGATTCTTCTGAGGAGTTCCCAGTACATTATCCTTTCCCCTGTGTAATTACCTTAACAAGCTCCAGCTGTTTTTATTCTCTGAAGGGATACTCCCTGATATAGAGCTGCCTATCCCCTTCTTAAGTGCAGGTCCTAAATGAGCTTTTTTCTCTGTTCCCTCACCACAATCCAGATTCTTTTGGGGAGTTACCAGTACAGTAACTATACCAGGAAGTACTTAATTTATTAAGCTACTGCTTTTCTTAATCTCAGTGGAGATATTTACTGATAAACAGCTACCTACGCAGCATGTTCATGTCGTTCCTAAATGAGCTTTTTTCTCTCTCCCCTCTCCACAAATCAGATTCTTCTGAGGTGTTCCCAGTACATTATCCTTTCCCCTGTGTAATAACCTTAACAAGCTCCAGCTGTTTTTATTCTCAGAAGGGATACTCCCTGATATACAGCTACCTACCCTCTTCGTAAGTGCAGGTCCTAAATGAGCTTTTTTCTGTGTTCCCTCACCACAATCTACTTTCTTTTGGGGAGTTCCAGTACAATAACCATACCAGGAAGTACAAAATAAGACATATTAAGAGCTAGCAGTAGTATTCCAGTTCTGTGAGTTCTTCAGCGACTCTTCCTCTGTGGCTGTTAATAATGTTTGATAGCCTGCCCAAAGAGCATTTATGTAAGTGCATGGATCTCAGCCAATGCTAACAGTACTCAAGACATAATTTTGTTTTTAATTTAAAAAGCAAATTACCATTGTCATGGATTGATAGATTTGGGTAACACCTTTCTTCACTATTCAAGTATCACCACCCTCTCCATGCACAGCCAAGGCAAAACTCCGGCATTAACAGTGCAGCTCATGGCAATGTGTGTCCTATCAATAACAGCCAATGTTGTAGACATACATTATCACATTTGGGCTGCAACTACTGCATCTCTCCACTGGCAGAAAAACTACCCTCTCCCTACTGGAGTCTAAGTCATCTTTAAAGGAATCCCTTTCAATTCTCCATTCATCAATATCTGAGCACAACCTCTGTTAACTCTCCCCCTCCAAAAAAACAAAGGAAAACATTTTTTTTCCAATTTTTAAAACATTTAATATGAAAAGAATTCCGAGTTAAATGAATTTTTAAATCTATTGGCTTGTTTCACTTTTAAGAGTGCTTACCATTCTCTATTGATAAGGCCTAACCTTATCAAATGAAAAACAGATGTGAGCATTACAATGAATAGTCTCCATACAACTGAGAATGCTGACAGCCCAGACTCCACAAAACTAAACAGCCGAGCAAAGCCCCTACTGCCATTACAACATGCAATCCTTAAGGAAGACAGAGGGAAGATCCTACACACAGACTTGGAGAGAAACCAAAGAAGGGACTTGAATAAATAGATACCACAGAGGCTCACACATCCCAAATCAAGTGTATAACCAGTCAAGTATTATGGTCTTCAGCTGATCCGCCTTCTTGGGCAGCAGGGGAATGGAGGGCGCCCCTTTAGCAGATTCCAGGGTGAGGATCCTCGCCTGAAGGTCGTTGGTTTTCACCCCAAGTTACAGACAAGAAATCACGGCCACCCCGGAGAAGAGGGTCGCCAGGGTGGTGCACAGGGGCATAGCGCAGGTGCAATGCTGCCTGGAGGGGTTGGGTTCTTCAGATGCAGCCTCTCGCCCTGCTCCTTTCCCCGCGGGCTTCTTCACCCACATGGTAGGGGGGGTCCTCTGGCCACCTTCTACCTCCTGCCAAGACAAGTGGCCAGAGGAGAAGCGACAAGTCCTCCAAAGTTCAGTCCTGGCGGCTGCACAAGTAGTTGGCAGAGTAGGTGCCAGGCAGGCGCGGTGAGGGACCTGTATGGGGCTCAGCACGGGGACCCGCAGGCAAGGACCATCCTCAGCCTGTGGCTCTCCTCCCAGCTGGGAGAAAAACAAACAAAAATAAATAATGCTCTCCCCTGCACTCCTCTGAGCTCCTCGGCTCTCCTCCTCTGCTCTCCTCCTCTGCTCTCCTTTTCGCCTCTCCTCCTCCTCTGCTCTCCGCCTCCTTTGCTCTCTTCCTCCTCTGCTCTCCTCCTCCTCTGCTCTCTTCCTCCTCCTCAATTGGATGATAAACTTGGCTTCAGGTGTGTTAGGGAAATAGAAGCGTAAAGGTAGAAGAGGGAAATGGGTTTCAAATGTACCCTAAGTGCATCAAGTATTGAAAATGAGTACTTCATTTGTGGCTCTGCAGCAATCTAACATGTTCTCGGACCCTGTTCATGCCAATAAGATAGAGGAGAGTTGTGTGACAGATCTCTGGTCTTTTAGGCTTTAGGTTGTAACAGAAAGGAGAACTAGATGGTTCTGAATGTTTATTCAAGGTCCATCCACCCACTTCCTCACTTTCAGCCCTCCCATTATGTTCCTAAGCTTCAAGGAAATAAGTTTTTCTGTTCTCTCACCTGATCCACTCCATTCTCCCCATGTACGGTCCAGTGCCAGGTGCTAGCAAGATCGACAGGGAGCAAGGTGTGGGTACTGTTCATCGGGAGCTGCAGGCTTGCTGTTTTGGCTGGTCCCTCTGGAAGGAATGCTGGTTTAGTATGGAGACTTTCTGTCACTGTCCTGTCAGAGCTGTTGGAAATTCATTTCCCATCTCCTCCCCAGTTCATCCTTACTCCTTGGAAATGAACTCGGTTATAAATCACTCAACCCCTGTCTCCATCTCCAGATGCTCTGATGTGGGCTGTTTCTCCACAGCCTGTCTCTTGCTATAGAGGATGTCTAGCCTGTGGTGGAAAATGTATACTCACTGACCAGAGTAACACATACAAGGGCTTTTGTTTTCTTGGAAGATCTCCTTGGTAGCTCTCACTTTAGCATGAATTGGATGGAGGGCCAATTCAATCTAAGCTGAAACAAAGGGTAGAGTGTGGAACTACTCACATGAGTCAAAATTAGTTTCAAGAAAATGGAAACAAGGATTCTGTATTTTCTCCTGGTTTTTTTTGTTTCTTTCTTTTTTGTTGTGTATGTTTGTTTATAGGTCTTTGGGAGGGTAAAGGAAGGCACAGAAATGGAGGGACAGAGGGTGAACAAATGCAGCAATGGTACTCAGTGGACACTTTTTGAAAATGAACTATACAACTTATGGGTAGGATTGGAGGGAAAAACCGGGAGCGAGGGAGGGAAGGGGTGACATTGTCCAAAAGAAATGTACTCTTTGCCTGACTTAACTGTAACCCCTCTGCACATCACATTGATAATAAAAAAAATTGAGGTTAAAAGATCCCTGAGAATCTGGTGGGTGTGTTTGCCTCCTCTAAGTGTAAAGCTACTGAAGAGCTGAGCTTGGCTTCCTGCCTGCCCTCATTGAAGGACTGGTTAGGAAACTCCTAACCTGCTTAAATCTACCTAAAAGCATTAAGCTCTGAGTTCTAAATTCCTTAGAGGAAACAATAGGTGACATTTTGGAAAACTCAGTCTATAGTATCCAAGGAAGTGATTTCACTGTGGTATTTCTATACATTCCTCAAGCATATGAAATTCTGATTCTATTCTGAATTCCCCTTTGTAACCTGAGTACAATTCATTTATGACCTTTTTCCCCTTAATGTGCCAAATTTATTATGTTCTCCCTCTCACCCTGCATTTTCTCCTGCCTCCTGCTGGCTTCCAGTCCTTATTCAGATTTGTAGATTTTGCAAAAGAGAAACTATTTATCTGATTTCACTTTAGTGTTGTCTACTTTTTGGAAATGTTCCCTAGTGCTGACAGAAGTGGTTACTGCATCCTTCCTGGGGCTTCTCAGTAAACTTTTCAGTTGAGCAGCCCACTGTGGAATTGGCTCAGCAAAACATGTAAAGCTCCAACACCTGCAGAAAGTGCTACACAGGCTTGTAACTCCTTGAGGGTTAAGGAGCCGCCCACGTAAGTTCCTTTTGAGTATGAGTGCACTTAGTGTAGTGAATCTACTTCGAAGAACATACTGCAGGCAATAAAAAGACTGTCACACAGTGAAAGAAGCACATCCTATTGAAGTGACTCACCTCTCTAACATTTCACTCCCTAGGCAGCTAAGTATTATCTGAAGATGGACACTGTGCATGATTTGGCAAAGAGCTAACCTGTTGGAGCTGACGTATCTTACTTAATAGGCTTTTGAGATCTAAGCCTGTATTCTATACTGGTTCATTCAAAACCTCTTCTACTACTACCAGGGGTATTTTCTTCCTGTCCCTACTCAATTCCTTTTGTACATTGAGCTCCCATATGTGGGAGGTTGCAACAGCTTTTCCTATAGTCCCATGCACTGTGAAAGACTGCATGCTAGTGTACCAAATCCAGGTACTAGCGTCCTTCATTTGCCCACCTCTGCTGGTATTTATGCTTCATCCCAAAGGTCAGAGTTTTCTGCCCTCAGGCCATTTGAGTACTTTTTTGGTTAGGTACTGGCTGTGTGTTCTTGATCCTCTTTACATTAGAGGCCTGGGATGGGTTCAAAAGCCATTAGGTACAATCAGGATTCAGGCTTGGGTCCTCCACCTTCATAGCCCAAGCCACTTACAACCCTTGGGTGTGTTAGTAGAATAGTAATTACCTTCCACTGAGTGGAAGACAGAGGGGCTTTTCCTAACCAAATACAAGGATGGGCTCAGAAGTCCCCCAATTGAAAAGCTTTGTTTGGACAAATATTCAAATAACCTCTGTTTCATATTCTCTTTCACAATCAAGCCAAAGACATTTATCGTGTGCTGTCCTACTTTGTGTGGCCAGTGTGATCTCAGCTATGGACACAATGGGTTCTGGCCTCTGTTTCCATGGTGTGGAGTCTTGGCTCTCTGGTGACCTGTGTTGCAGGAGTCTCTGGTCTGATGTCATGCTAGAGTCCATTCCTGATGACAGTCTCCAGTCAACAGGAGTTCTGCCTTTCAGGCTCCTTGTATACACCTCTGGTCTTTGCTCATTGCTCTCATCAGCCCTTGGCTCCCTTGCCTAGCCCTGGTCCTTGAAGAGCCTCTACTCCATACCTCATGTTCTTAGGCTTAAGTCCTTAGTAGAACTAGATCCAGTTCTTATGTCCAAGTACTAGAGGGAATTATGAGGTTTCAGAAAGAAGATTCTGAAAAATCTATGAATCCCTTAGACTCTGCCAGCACCTGTCACCATAGAACGCTGCCCTGGTCTCCTTAAAGCCCTTAAGGCTGCTTCAGCCATTCTGTTTTTTGCCCTCTCCATAGTCTGTATCTGTGAATGTGGATAGAGTCCTAGCAACTTACCAAAGCAGAGCATGTAGAGTTTGGCAGTGTGTCTCGTAGTTCCCATGGAGAAGGAGGCCAAGAAGCTGAACACTTTCTTTTTTTCTTTTCCTCCTGAGAAATTGGGTGGAGTGAACTGGCCCCTAGGTGGGACTACCATGAAAAGACCTCACAAACATCTAGGCTTGTGGAGTCAAGAAGTCTTAAGAGACAGGGAAGTCTTTCAAAATATTTAAGATGTCTTCAAAGAAGCAGGGAAATTTCCAAGGTTCAGGTGCCATCTTAATTTCCAGCCTTTTAAGCCTGATAGAGGCCAAAGGTCTGCTAAGCTTAGTATGCATTTAAAAAGTCTTTCCTGGCAGCTTGGAGTGAGACTTAGTGGTTGAGGACTTGACTAGCATGCATAAAGCCCTGTGCTTGATTCCCCAGTACCACATAAACAGAAAAAGTTGGAAGTAACTCTGTGGATCAAATGGTAGAGCACTAGCTTGGTCACAGAGAGGCTCAGCAACACAGCCCAGACCCTCAGTTCAAGTCCCAGTACCGGACAAAAGTCTTTCCTAGTAGTCACAAAAGTGCTCAATCAGGCACCAAGCCAATATAGCTCTCACTAGGACTAAAGGTGGTTCAGTACAATCTCGGCTGCTTGAACTAAGATATTCTCTCTCTACAGAAGGTCATCATGTTCCTATCAAGTGAAATTAAAACCCTGTGGGAGCTACTAAATACATATTTTGAGAACTTCAGTTCACAAGCCCTTCCCCATCCTTCACTTGCTGGTCACATTGAAGACTAGAGCCTCAGACCAGAACACAGGAAATTGAGGGGCACATTTCCCCCTTGCTAGAAGAACAGTGGCTGAGTTGTTTGTGGCCTGACCAGGGTCATTGTCAAGGGACAGGTTCACAGGGAGCTTGAGAATTCAGTGTAGTGCATGATACAGGTCTAGCAGGTCTGGTAGCCTATTGTCTGAGTCCCTGCCCCTGCCTCCAGGAATTCATAGGAGCCTATTACATGGATCTGCAGGTGGAGTTTCACCTCTATGAGTTTTCACAGCAAGATGCCAAAGATGACACCACTTAGCCTCAGTATCCATTGTTCAAGAGCAACAAGCGAGAGCCTATACTCTTGTGTTGGCCCAAAGGTTCACTAAAGGAATGATTGTGGGATGGCACTCCAGGGCATTTTTTGACTTCCGAGAGATATAGGAGTTCTCAGCATCCACGGTGGCCATTTGAACATGCCTACAATGTTCAAACACAGCACCTCACAGTAAAGGGCATCCTGTAAAAGAGCCACAGGAGCCTTCGCTTCATTTCCAGTTACTTGGCATTTTCTCTGACCTTGGACACTGGATGGACTGATGCAGTACTGTGTGGCCAGAGGATGGTATAGATTCTATGCGGTGCTGCTGTCTCCATGCACCTTAGGGTGGAGCCTCATTCTGGGTGTGGAGCTTGGTTTGGGATGCTTGTGCCCGATTCTGTACAGGGAAAACAAGTCTTGTTCTCAGGTTTGTTTTCAAAATATTGGTTGGAAAGGGGATTCTCAACTTGAGAGTGGAGACAGATGAATTCAGATGGTGGTTCTTGATCTACTAACACTGGGAACATGGTATCTAATTTTGGGTTGTGGCTTATATTTACAAATATTAGGACAAATACAATGAACTTTCTCAATTCAGAGAAACCTTTTCTCATGAGACATGTATGACATCACACATCTTTTGAATATATAATTGATACATATATATATAATAAAGCATACATTTTTTCTATTACACATTCTCAAGTGGAAAATTAGCAAAAAGGGCGGTGTCCTTGCTTTGCTGCCTTGAAAGGTAAATTTCTATGAACAGCTTATAAAGATGAAACACATAGAAATGCTACAGAACCTACTGTAGACCTATATACATGGGTGAGAAAAACCTCTTTTCCATCAACGTATATTGCTTAAAAGTTCCTGCTTTTGCTTGGTGCCTTGGGTCTTTAGGAAAACTGGAACTGGTTTGGGATAAAGGACTTGTAAAATGTTATGTTTTATGTTAAACTAGGTTTTCAAGATGGAGTTATGCCACACCCTAGACTGTTGAAGAAATAACAGGGCTTGGGCATATTTTGAGATTATATGTGAACTGTTCATCTTACTTGAAAATTCACCTCAGGCACATTTTATCCTATTTAAACTAGCCAGTCATAAGCAGAGCAGATTGTAAACCTGAGCTCAACCAATCTGAGCAAAGGGACAGAGCCTCCTGCTGTGTGAGGGACAAATATCAGGAAGAACGGTTGCTGTGTGGCCAATTTTTGGCTAGTGTGAACCCTCGTGTGTGCAAGTAAACTTTGCTTGGCTCAGGATTTATTTTTGTCTCAATACATGTGACTGCAATGGTTCGTGGAGAATGTACTTATAACACATGGTAGAAGGAAGGAAGGCCTCTGTAACATAGGTGATAGTTCACAAAAGGAGCTACTGATTGAATAAAAATGCAGATGATCAAAACTGCATGTGTGTGCCAAGGAGAAATCTGGGATTCTCCTAGGAGACGGATCTACAAATATCTCAGCCTTTCCGTTAAATTGGCACCCTTGATAGTAGCCATAGTCTTGCATTGAAGCAGACAAACTTACCCTCCAGATGAAAGGATTTTCCTGCTTCCAGTTCTTGGAATGTGGATCTGGTGCAAACTAGGTGGGTCTAGTGGAATTGCTAGCAGGCAGCTCACAAAGCATTACTTTAAATGATGCAGAATTAGTAGGAATTGGGTTCTTGTGACTGCAAAGGGAGGGCACTGCCTAGCTCGAGGGGCCCTGGTGATCTAAGAGGCTCTTCTGTAAGAGGATGAGGCATGGCTGCTATGCAATAGCACTCTAGTTACTTCCTTCTACTGGGGTGCTGCCTGTGCCACTCCACTGTGAAGTCAGATTGAATTGTACACAGCTTTGAAGTTGAATTGCTACTAGATTTCATAAGCTGTCTTCTAGATGGGGGTCTGTTAATGCCTAATAAAGCTCTTGGTTCGAAGAAAGGGTTTGTGAGCTCAGATGGGACTCTGGAAAGGAAACAATTGGGGAGTGAGAATGGAGTGAGGGTGATACTCCTAATAGCTCAGGTGCTTTCAAACCCACCTGACTGCTTCTCAGAGGGCTAGGACCTGGCCTGATACGACGTACAGCAAAGGAGCTTCCTATTTCTTTCTCATGATGGAGAGCTGCCTTCTTGCTAGAAATGTGACACTAATGTGCCACCTATTATCTGCATGCAGATAAATCTTTTTTCCTGTTCAGATATCATTGAAGGAGCAATTCCCAGATTATTTTTGCTTCTTATTTTGTGTGAACTTGGTTACTTGACATTTTCTATTAGCCCATTAGCCTGAGGTGAGGGACCCTACCTGGCAGCTCTGCTGGGCGACAGTGGATTTCCCTGGACTAGCCCCTTGTGATGAGGTTCATTGTCCAATTTAGTGATCCACCTTGGTAAGCGATGGTATCTCCATAGGAATGGGTCAACTGCTGAGTCTCCTAGAGATGTAGGTGATCAGAACAGTTTCCTGAAAACTGGGAATCACAATTTGTTGACCAGCTTAGGGAACACAGAGAAGAGAGTTGTAACTGATGGCAAGAAACCTGTGAGCATAGTCTTGTGTTTGTCACCCTTAGGCCACAGATGGCTTGCTATCACCAGAAACCCTGTATGAAGCTCCATTGAATGCAGGCCAGAATGTCCTTGTTAAGAAGCAAGACTCCTGGGGTTGGCACCGGTGCCACTGTATGTTCTATCCTTTGCCAGCTAAGATAGCCTTTGTAGCTGAAGCTGAGCTGGTCCATGTCATTTTCCAGAAAGCTGTATGATAGAGGTCAGAGTGAGGTGTCCCTATGGGATGGTGCAGCAGGCACAATGCTGGCCCCACAGCTGTGATGCCAACCAGGGAATCTACAAGGTGCGAAGTCTTTCTCAAACTCTGCAGAAGGATCAGTGTACTTGGGATTTTCCTTTTACAAGGTGGGGTATCTCCCTCTATAGTAGCGGTGATCAGACTGAAGGCTGGTGTCCTGCCCATTTTTCCTCTGAGTTTGGTGAAGCATTGTAATTAGAATGGGAAGAGACTGGAGCACTGGCATGCCCCATTAACTGCACTATTGCTCCACTGGCTGAGGCTTTCAAGTTTCATGACAGAACATGATGGAAGAGATTCCAAAGGCATTCTTATAACAGGTGTCTGTCTCTGTTTCATTTTTGTCTGTCCATATCCTGCAAACCCGTGATACACCTCCACTCAGTGATATATCTGACATCAGCAAAAGGCTTTTTTCTGACTTTCTCTGTTCTATGGAGTGTTGAGCATAGGATGCAGACCCCACAGAGTTTTCCTTATAAGATGGGGGGGACATGTATTGTCATTCCCTCAGTATCTCAGAAATGTCAGGATTGGTTACAGCAACTTCAACTCATCCAGCTTGAGGTGGAAGGCAGAAAGCATGGTGTAAGAAACTGCTTTCTCCTCCAAGGTCTGTTCCCCGACCACTGGCAGTACTGTGCAGAATGTTGAGAAACAGAGCTCTTTGTATTCTTAGCAGCAACTTCCCCCTAACATTATCCAGTGGTGTGGGCCCCTACCTGGCATCTCTACTGTGGTCTCTTGTCCAGAGACAAGGATTGTGAAATCACAATCTGGCATGTTTCTGCAAAGCCACAGTGTTGCCAGAGTGCTCCTGTGTAGCATGAAAGCACCTGCTAGTCTTGCGATCCTTTTGCCACCCTTTTAGATGCATCCGTGCAGATGTTTGCCTGTACATAGTGTGTGATTTGCTATCAAATAGTAGCTGGCTGGCACATAAACGCCCATGGAACATACTCCAAAATTGATCATGTGTAATCCACATAAAGAAACTATCTGATCACAGTGTAATCAAGGTAGCTCTCAATAACAAAGGATACCACAGAAACTACACAAATACTTGGAGGCCAAACCCCTCACTGTTATCTAACACTTGGGTTACAGAGCAAATTAAGGACAAAATTAACGAATTCATAAGACAAAATGACAATGAAAATACATCACAAAGAAACCTATGTGATAGAGCAAAGGCTGTGGCGAGAGGCAAGATCATTGCCCTCAGCATACACATTAAAAGAATGGAAGCAGAACAGATCAAGAACTTCATCATGCAGCTTAAATGACTGGAGAAACAAGAACAAAATTGAATCTAAAATGACTAGGAGGAGAGAGATCATAAAGATTAAAGAAGAGATAATCTGATTGAGAATAGAAAGACCTTTCAACAAATAAAAAATCTAAAAGCTGGTTCTTAATAAATAGAATTGACAGATCCGTTGCAAGACCTAACAAAAAAAGAGAGAGAGAGAGTCACTCATATCCGTAAGATCAGGCACTGCACTGGAAAAATTACAACAAATATATAGGTATTCAAACCATCATAAGGAACTAGTTCCAGAACCTTTACTCACTAATGAATAATAATTTTACAGAAATGGATCGATTCTTAAACTGCCCAAACTGAATCAAGAAGAAATAAATCAACTAGTTAAACCAATAATTTACAGCGAGATACAGGAGGTAATCAAGAGCCTCCCAACAAAGAAAAGCTCAGGCCCACATGGATTCACCAATAAAATCTATAAAACTTTCAGTGAGGAGCTAACTCCTCAAACTCTTCCACAAAATACAAACAGGGAGAAATCCCAAACTCATTCTATGAAGCCAATATTATACTCATCCACAAACTAGGAAAAGACCAACATCACTAATGATCACATCTGCAAAGCTTCTCAACAAAGTGCTAGCTAACAGGATCTAGAAACTGATCAAGAAAACGATATATACATCATGACCAAGTAGGCTTCATCCCACAGACGCAAGGATGGTTCAACATCCACAAATCAATAAATGTAATTCACCACGTCAACAGAGCTAAGACGAAGAACCACATCATCATCTCAGCCGATGCCCAAAGAGCCTTTGAGAAAATACAACACCCATACATGTTAAAAGACCTGTAGAGATCAGGAATAAAGGGAACATTCTTTAAAATAAGAAAAACCATATACAACAGACCAACTGCTAATACCATATTAAATAGGGAGAAACTAAAACCATTTCCCCTAAACTCAGGAACAAGACAAGGATGCCCACTATCCCTGCTTCTATTCAACATAGGGCTGGAATCCCTTGCCATTCTTGCCATTGCACTAAGGCAAGAGGAAGACATCAAAGGCTTCCACGTTGGGCAAAGAAAAAATCAAACTATCCCTATTCGCAGATGACCTAGACCTAAAAAACCATTTTGGCAAAGTAGCAGGATACAAAATCAACCCACAAAAATCAGCAGCTTTTCTGTACACCAGCAATGTATAAGCAGAAAAGAAAATTAAGGAAATAATACCATTTACCATAGCTAAAAAAAGAATACATTACCTAGGGATTAACCTAACTAAAGACATGAATGACCTATTGAATGAGAGCTATGAAAATCTAAAAAGGGAAATCAAAGAGGACACAGGAGATGGAAAGACCTCCCCTGATCATGGGTAGGCAGAATCAATATAGCGAAAATGCCCATATTGCCCCAAAGGCTATACAAATTCAATGCAATCCCCATCAAGATCCCAGCTACATTCTTCAATGAAATAGAGAAAACAACCCATAAATTCATATGGAACAGCAAAAGACCTAGAATAGCCAAAGCAATTCTAGGCAAAAGAATACCAGACTTCAAGCTCTATTATAGAGCCATCATAACAAAGACAGCCTGGTATTGCTATGAAAATAGACCTGAAGACCAATGGAACAGAATAGAAGTCCCAGAAATAAAACCATATTTTTACAGTCAGTTGATATTCCACAAAGGAGCTAAAGACATTCAATGGGAAAAACATAGCCTCTTCAACAACTGGTGCTGGGAAAACTGGGCAGCCATATGTAGAAAACTCAAATTAGACCCTAGCCTATCACCATGCACCAATATCAACTCAAAATGGATTAAGGACCTCAACATCAGACCAGAATCCTTGAAACTACTGAAGGTCAGAGTAGAAAAGATGCTAGAACTTAAAGACACAGGAAGGACCTTCCTGAATATAGTCCCAGGGGCACAACAGATAGGGTAGAGTCTCAACAAATGGGACTATGACAAAATAAAAAGTTTTGGCACAGCTAAAGACATAGCCACCAATCTAGAAAGACAGCCAATCATATGGGAAAGGATATTCACCAGCACAACAACAGACAGACGCCTAATATCCCTCATCTACTGAGTACACAAAAAACTAACCCCCTCCAAACCCAGTAAACCAATTATTAAATGGGAAATGGAGCTAAAGAGAGACTGCACAGGAGAAGAGATAAAAATGGCAAAGAAACATAAGAGGAAATGTTCAACATCCCTGGCAGTAAAGGAAATGCAAATAAAAACAACCCTGAGATACCATGTCACTCCAGTTAGAATGGCCTATACTCTGAACTCAGCCAACAACAAATGCTGGAGGGCATGCGGGGAAAGAGGAACACTTCTCCACTGTTGGTGGGAGGGCAATTTAGTACAACCACTTTGAAGAACAGTATGGAGGTTCCTCAAAAAGCTCAACATAGACATGCCCTATGACCAAGCCATACCACTCCTAGGCATCTATCGTGAACAACAGGTCTCAGGATATCAAAAAGACATCTGCACATCCATGTTTATCACTGCACAATTCACAATAGCCAAAATATGGAAACAACCCAAATGGCCCACTATAGATGGATGGATACAAAAAATGTGGTACCTATACACAATGGAATACTACATAGCAAATAGAAATGATAAGATATTGCTATTCGCAGGGAAATGGTCAGAACTTGAACAAATAATGTTGAGCGAGACAAGCCTAGAACACAGAGAACAAAGGGGCATGGTCTCCTTGATATATGACTGTTAGAGTGTGTGTGTGGGGAGGAGGGGGAAGACAGTGGAGACCAGGTCTGCAAAACAAAAAACTTCTTTTCAAATTGTATTTCCACAGGTTTCCATCATCGGCCTTACATAGTGTATCTAAAACCAAACAACTACTACACATAGAAAGGTTTAGAATAGACCTATCAGTGGATCACAAAGGCTCAACAGCTATGTACATATGATCATATAAGATGAGGATAGGCAAAAACAACTCCAAGAGAAGAACCCAGGAGGATTCTATTGTTGGCATTACATTTAAAGTTCTAGGTGAATTTCCTTTGACCTATGCCCCGTGGTTACTGTATATGATTTCGGTACACTGGGTATTGTATATATGCCTA
This sequence comes from Perognathus longimembris pacificus, assembly GCF_023159225.1. Taxonomy (NCBI): domain Eukaryota; kingdom Metazoa; phylum Chordata; class Mammalia; order Rodentia; family Heteromyidae; genus Perognathus; species Perognathus longimembris. The sequence goes on from NW_025957448.1 coordinate 32,701, forward strand.
CCTGATCTAGGGAAGGAAAAGAAAAACGAGGGTGTAAGATATCACAAGAAAGGTATTCACTGCCTCGTTATGTAACTGTGCACCTTTTGCACAACACATTGTCAACACAATTTAATTAATAATATAACTAAATAAATAAAGTAAAAACATTTTGTAACAAAATAGGGAAGAAAGGGTACATGTAGGAAGAACCAAGTTTATACTAACTAAGGGACTGTATTCAAAATCTATTCTCTACACAAGTTTCATCTTCATTTGAGATTGAAGTTGTCAGAGGGGAGTGGTTTCTTTGTGATGACTCTGGCTTAGAACACACTGTCATGTAAGTATTCACAGAAAACCCATGTAAGCTGGGAAACAACGCAAGTGTTGGTAGTTTCTTTGTTTTAATCAGTTCAGGAGTTCTTAGACTGTTACCCAGCAGTAGCATCTGCAGTGAGATGTGTCCTATCTGAAAGAATCAATGATCCACCTTCTTGTGGTTGTACCTACACCATCTCTGTAATCTTATCTGAGTATATTGGAAACCGTGTATACTGGTATTGGAACTAGGAAATTGAAAGGGAATACCAAAATTGAAAGACACAGGGTAAAAAAAAGACAAACAACTACAAAAGCAATACTTGCAAAACTGTTTGGTTTAAGTGAACTGAACACCTCAGGGAGGGAAAGGGAAAGGGGGAGGGGGGAGGGGGGTATGAGGGACAAGGTAATAAACAGTAATGTATCCCATGCCTAATGTATGAAACTGTAACCTCTCTGTACATCAGTTTGATAATAAATATTTGAAAAAAAAGAATCTATGATCCTTGTGGGTCGTATATGAAAATTATATCAAGTCATCTGAAAATAAAGTCAATGGAATTACTCTGTAGACTTCAGTACCTAAAAGAATGACCTCATAAAGCAGTCCATTCAATAAAGGAGGAACAAAGGAAAGGAGATAATATTTCTCAAGTATCAGACACTATGGTAAGGGATTTACATGTTATATCTTGTTTAATCCTCACAGTAACACTACTGAGTGGATATTACTATCTTTGTGTTTAAGAAGAAGGTGAGAACTTAATTAAAGGCATGCAGTGAGGAAAAAAGAATAATCACTTAGTAAGAAATACTTTCAAATTCAAGCCAAACTAAAATTGCATTTCAAATGTATTATTCTGTAATATAATCATATAATGTATTATGATCATATTTCCCTCCTAAGAACTCCAATCAATAATTATCAAGAATCATGGAAGAATTATAAGCACTACAATTACAAACCAATATCCAGACTTAATAATTTTACTTTAAAAAATTACATGCAAATTTCCAAATAGCATAGAAATTAAATGACATCATACAGATAAACTTTCTAAGCCATGTTTTAAGGCTTTTCCAATTTGAAATACATCCCAGTGAGTAGTTTTGGAAATATCATACAAATCATCACATTGCCGATTTTACCACTAGGTTTCCAGTTTCCAGCAGCAAGGAACAGATAGGCCTGTCCTACAGAATGCCCATTTTACCGTCCGGTTTTCAGTGTCCAGCAGCAAGGAACAGACACATAGGCCTATCCTACAGAACGCCCAGTTTACTCTCAGGTTTCCAGTGTCCAGTAGCAAGGAACAGAGAGATAGGCTTGTCCTAAAGAATGGGTATATACACATCTGAGTCCTTCGGGCTCCATCAACTACCTTTGTGACAGCTTAGTCTTTTTCTACGATGTGTGCACTTGCCCCTGGGGCCTGCCTCACCATGCATGGACCAGCTAAGCTGCACATTTGCCAGTTCACCCCTCAACCCCGAAGATACGCACACAAGCACATCCTAAGTTTTCCTGTCCTTTCTTCTTGATCTCTGACTGAGAAGCCCGAAGCAGTTCTTTAACAGTCATACAAATTAATATCGAAATTTCTGACATTTAGCCTCAAATTAATAAACAGGCCAGGGGAAAATATTTGAAATTCCCAATGCCTTGTGCTAAGCCAGATAACTTGATGGCAGTGCAAACAGCATACACATTAAGATACCAATATTTTGCAACTGCACATTAAAGACGTTTTTGGATTAAACTACATTTCCTCTTTAAAGCAAAGCAAAAACCCTTTAAAACATTTGGTAGCTCTGAAACCTGATGCCTGTTTTGGAGTTTGTACAGTAACTCAACCATTTTTACATCAGAATGACAATTTTAATCTTGAATTTGTTCACACTCATATGCACACACACACACACACACTCACATACATTTGTTCAAAAGATCCTAAAGCGAGCAAAGTAAATATGTGCCATGCATTGTCCAGTGGCATTTTATTTTTGCCAACCTTGCAAATCACCAAGATTTAAAAGAAAACCTGGTGGAACTTGCTGAAATGAATGAGCTTGGGGGAGATTTCTATTCCAATGGCTCACTGGATTTGCACGGCAGCTGATGCACAGAGACTGCCAGGTTTGGGTTGAGCAGGTGACTGTTGAAGACAGCCAGCCCAGCTGGGCCTCAATGGTCATGGAGCTGTAGCACGCTGTTTCACACTGTGTGAGGAAGATCTGCTGCAGGCCTCCTGGTCGTTCCACCATCCACGGTGCTCTAGTGTCCTCTGCTGGCCGTCTACAGAACTACAGGCGCTCTTGTTGGTTCTTGATAGGTTTCACAGTTTGTTTGGTTTTTGGTCCTGGGGCTTGAAATTAGGGTCTGAGCTACCCTTGAGTATTTTTTCCTCAAGTCTCCTGCTCTACGAATTGAGCCTCAACCCTCCTTCCGAGTTTTTGGTGGCTCATTGGCGAGTAAAATCTCATGGATTCTCCTTCCCTAGCTAACGTGAAATGTGATTGCTCAGATCTCAGCCTCCCAAGTAGCTGCGATGGCAGGCGTAAGCCACTACCACCCTCTGCCAGCTGAATTCTGGCTGTAGGACTTTGCCTCACATCACCTTGACCTTGGGCAATCTTGTATGCAGGACTCTAGATTACATATGGCCTTGATCATCCTGTGGGCGGCTGGAAAACTAGCATGTGAACGCTGACCTGATTGGACCCCAGAGCTCTGCATCAGAATTGACGTCCAATCAGAAGTGCTAACCGCTGCATGGCGAGCCAGTGCAGGCTTCATGGAATCCGTCATTGGGTGAGGAGAGTAATAAGGCACACAGGATGTCCAATGAGCTTCTGTGTCACGTTGCTCTCTGCTAGAGAGACCCAGTCATTGCTTCCACAACACACTCCAGGTGGTGCCCTTCTGGCAACCCCTTCCATGTAGTGGGAGCTCTGATCATCTTGTTCTTCAAAATATGCTGACTGTTTTCCTTCTCCCTCGGTATGCACTGATTCATGCTTTAAAACCAAAGAAACAACGAACCTGATCCAAATGTTGCAATTTCATTTACATAAAATTCCTGCCGGTTTCAAGTGCCACCACAGAAAGCCAATAAGTCAATCCCCACCATCATGACAATGCCATTCCAAGCCTGCTGCTGGGGGCTTACCACTGTAACCTTAGCTACTCAGGAAGCTGAGATATGAGGGTTGTTCTTCGAATGCAGCCATCGCAAGAAAAATATGTGAGACTCCTATCTGCAATGAACCACCAGAAAATATGAATTAGAGCTCTACCTTACAGGGTACAACACTAGTGGTAGAACAAAGCGGCAAAGGACATGCACCCAGGCCCTTATTTCAAGCCCCAGGACACACACACACACACACACACACACACACACACACACACGCGCGCGCGCATTGGAAAGAGAAGTGGAGCACATGGGCATCAGAACATGCAGATGCATGTCCGGGAACAATCAGTGAAGGCCCAGCGCCTGTCCCTCTGGAATGCTTGGGAATTTCCTTTCTAGCCTCCAGCTTAGACAATTGAGACTCTATATGGAGTCTGCCTCAACCAGAATGAGTTCTTTCTTTGCTCTTCCACTGTCTCGAGGAGCTGGTGTCCAACTGCATTGGTGGGAACTTGCTGAAATCCCTGAGCTTGGGGGTGATTTCTATTCCAAAGGATCACTGGATTTTCAAGGCAGCTGATGTGCAGGGACTGCCAGATTTGGGCTTAAGCAGGTGACATTTGGAGACAGCCAGCCAAGCTGGGCCTGAGTGGTCAAGGAGCTATAGCTGGCTGTTTCCCATTGGGGGAGAAAGAGCTGCTGCAGTCCTCCTGGTCATTCCACTATCCACAGTGATCTAGCGACCTCTGCTGGCCATCTACAAAGCTTCAGGCGCTCTTGTTGGGTCCTGATAGTTTTCACAGTTTGTTTGGTTTT
>NW_025957449.1:0-43155 GCF_023159225.1 Perognathus longimembris pacificus
ATTCTTTTGTGGAGTTACCAGTACAGTAACCATACCAGGAAGTACTTAATTTATTAAGCTACTGCTTTTCTTAATCTCAGTGGAGATATTTACTGATAAACAGCTACCTACGCAGCATGTTCATCTCGTTCCTAAATGAGCTTTTATCTCTCTCCCCTCACCACAAATCAGATTCTTCTGAGGAGTTCCCAGTACATTATCCTTTCCCCTGTGTAATTACCTTAACAAGCTCCAGCTGTTTTTATTCTCAGTAGGTTTACTCCCTGATATACAGCTGCCTACCCCCTTCGTAAGTGCAGGTCATAAATGAGCTTTTTTCTCTGTTCCCTCACCACAATCCAGATTGTTTTGGGGAGTTACCAGTACAGTAACCATACCAGGAAGTGCTTAATTTATTAAGCTACTGCTTTTCTTCATCCCAGTGGAGATATTTACTGATAAACAGCTACCTACGCAGCATGTTCATGTCGTTCCTAAATGAGCTTTTATCTCTCTCCACTCATCACGAATCAGATTCCTCGGAGGAGTTCCCAGTACATTATCCTTTCCCCTGTGTAATTACCTTAACAAGCTCCAGCTGTTTTTATTTTCAGAAGGTTTACTCCCTGATATACAGCTGCCTACCCCCTTCGTAAGTGCAGGTCCTAAATGAGCTTTTTTCTCTGTTCCCTCACCACAATCCAGATTCTTTTGGGGAGTTACCAGTACAGTAACCATACCAGGAAGTACTTAATTTATTAAGCTACTGCTTTTCTTAATCTCAGTGGAGATATTTACTGATAAACAGCTACCTACGCAGCATGTTCATGTCGTTCCTAAATGAGCTTTTATATCTCTCCCCTCACCACAAATCAGATTCTTCTGAGGAGTTCCCAGTACATTATCCTTTCCCCTGTGTAATTACCTTAACAATCTCCAGCTGTTTTTATTCTCAGAAGGTTTACTCCCTGATATACTGCTGCCTACCCCCTTCGTAAGTGAAGGTCATAAATGAGCTTTTTTCTCTGTTCCCTCACCACAATCCAGATTCTTTTGGGGAGTTACCAGTACAGTAACCATACCAGGAAGTACTTAATTTATTAAGCAACTGCTTTTCTTAATCTCAGTGGAGAAATTTACTGATAAACAGCTACGTACACAGTATGTTCATTTTGTTCCTAAATGAGCTTTTATCTCTCTCCCCTCACCACAAATCAGATTCTTCTGAGGAGTTCCGAGTACATTATCCTTTCCCCTGTGTAATTACCTTAAAAGCTCCAGCTGTTTTTATTCCCAGAAGGATTACTCCCTGACATACTGCTGCCTACCCCCTTCGTAAGTGCAGGTCCTAAATGAGCTTTTTTCTCTGTTCCCTCACCACAATCCAGATTCTTTTGGGGAGTTACCAGTACAGTAACCATACCAGGAAATACTTAATTTATTAAGCTACTTTTTTTCTTAATCTCAGTGGAGATATTTACTGATAAACAGCTACCTACGCAGCATGTTCATGTCGTTCCTAAATGAGCTTTTATCTCTCTCCCCTCACCACAAATCAGATTCTTCTGAGGAGTTCCCAGTACATTATCCATTCCCCTGTGTAATTACCTTAACAAGCTCCAGCTGTTTTTATTCTCAGAAGGTTTACTCCCTGATATACAGCTGCCTTCCCCCTTCGTAAGTGCAGGTCCTAAATGAGCTTTTTTCTCTATTCCCTCACCACAATCCAGATTCTTTTGGGGAGTTACCAGTACAGTAACCATACCAGGAAGTACTTAATTTATGAAGCTACTGCTTTTCTTAATCTCAGTGGAGATATTTACTGATAAACAGCTCCCTACGCAGCATGTTCATGTCGTTCCTAAATGACCTTTTATCTCTCTCCCCTCACCACAAATCAGATTCTTCTGAGGAGTTCCCAGCACATTATCCTTTCCCCTGTGTAATTACCTTAACAAGCTCCACCTGTTTTTATTCTCAGAAGGTTTACTCCCTGATATACAGCTGCCTACCCCCTTCGTAAGTGCAGTTCTTAAATGAGCTTTTTTCTCTGTTCCCTCACCACAATCCAGATTCTTTTGGGGAGTTACCATTACAGTAATCATACCAGGAAGTACTTAATTTATTAAGCTACTGCTTTTCTTAATCTCAGTGGAGATATTTACTGATAAACAGCTACCTACGCAGCATGTTCATGTCGTTCCTAAATGAGCTTTTAACTCTCTCCCCTCACAACAAATCAGATTCTTCTGAGGAGTTCCCAGTACATTATCCTTTCCCCTGTGTAATTACCTTAACAACCTCCAGCTGTTTTTATTCTCAGAATGTTTACTCCCTGATATACAGCTGCCTACCCCCTTCGTAAGTGCAGGTCGTAAATGAGCTTTTTTCTCTGTTCCCTCACCACAATCCAGATTCTTTTGGGGAGTTAACAGCACAGTAACCATACCAGGAAGTACTTAATTTATTAAGCTACTGCTTTTCTTAATCTCAGTGGAGATATTTACTGATAAACAGCTACGTATGCAGCATGTTCATGTCGTTCTTAAATGAGCTTTTATCTCTCTCCCCTCACCACAAATCAGATTCTTCTGAGGAGTTCCCAGTACATTATCCTTTCCCCCGTGTAATTACCTTAACAAGCTCCAGCTGTTTTTCTTCTCAGAAGGTTTACTCCCTGATATACAGCTGCCTACCCCCTTCGTAATTGCAGGTCCTAAATGAGCTTTTTTCTCTGTTCCCTCACCACAATCCAGATTCTTTTGGGGAGTTACCAGTACAGTAACCATACCAGGAAGTACTTAATTTATTAAGCTACTGCTTTTCTTAATCTCAGTGGAGATATTTACTGATAAACAGCTACCTACGCAGCATGTTCATTTCGTTCCTAAATGAGCTTTTATGTCTCTCCCCACACAACAAATTAGATTCTTCTGAGGAGTTCCCAGTACATTATCCTTTCCCCTGTGTAATTACCTTAACAAGCTCCAGCTGTTTTTATTCTCAGAAGGTTTACTCCCTGATATACAGCTGCGTACCCCCTTCGTAAGTGCAGGTCCTAAATGAAATTTTTTCTGTTTCCTCACCACAATCCAGATTCTATTGGGGAGTTACCAGTACAGTAACCATACCAGGAAGTACTTAATTTATTAAGCTACTGCTTTTCTTAATCTCAGTGGAGATATTTACTGATAAACAGCTACCTACGCAGCATGTACATGTCGTTCCTAAATGAGCTTTTATCTCTCTCCCCTCACCACAAATCAGATTCTTCTGAGGAGTTCCCAGTAAATTATCGTTTACCCTGTGTAATTACCTTAACAAGCTCCAGCTGTTTTTATTCTCAGAAGGTTTACTCCCTGATATACAGATGCCTACCCCCTTCGTAAGTGCAGGTCCTAAATGAGCTTTTTTCTCTGTTCCCTCACCACAATCCAGATTCTTTTGGGGAGTTACCAGTACAGTAACCATACCAGGAAGTACTTAATTTATTAAGCTACTGCTTTTCTTAATCTCAGTGGAGATATTTACTGATAAACAGCTACCTACGCAGCATGTTCATGTCGTTCCTAAATGAGCTTTTATATCTCTCCCCTCACCACAAATCAGATTCTTCTGAGGAGTTCCCAGTACATTATCCTTTCCCCTGTGTAATTACCTTAACAAGCTCCAGCTGTTTTTATTCTCAGAAGGTTTACTCCCTGATATACAGCTGCCTACCCCTTAGTAAGTGAAGGTCATAAATGAGCTTTTTTCTCTGTTCCCTCACCACAATCCAGATTCTTTTGGGGAGTTACCAGTACAGTAACCATACCAGGAAGTACTTAATTTATTAAGCAACTGCTTTTCTTAATCTCAGTGGAGAAATTTACTGATAAACAGCTACGTACGCAGTATGTTCATGTTGTTCCTAAATGAGCTTTTATCTCTCTCCCCTCACCACAAATCAGATTCTTCTGAGGAGTTCCGAGTACATTATCCTTTCCCCTGTGTAATTACCTTAAAAGCTCCAGCTGTTTTTATTCCCAGAAGGTTTACTCCCTGACATACTGCTGCCTACCCCCTTCGTAAGTGCAGGTCTTAAATGAGCTTTTTTCTCTGTTCCCTCACCACAATCCAGATTCTTTTGGGGAGTTACCAGTACAGTAACCATACCAGGAAATACTTAATTTATTAAGCTACTGCTTTTCTTAATCTCAGTGGAGATATTTACTGATAAACAGCTACCTACGCAGCATGTTCATGTCGTTCCTAAATGAGCTTTTATCTCTCTCCTCTCACCACAAATCAGATTCTTCTGAGGAGTTCCCAGTACATTATCCTTTCCCCTGTGTAATTACCTTAACAAGCTCCAGCTGTTTTTATTCTCAGAAGGTTTACTCCCTGATATACAGCTGCCTACCCCCTTCGTAAGTGCAGGTCCTAAATGAGCTTTTTTCTCTATTCCCTCACCACAATCCAGATTCTTTTGGGGAGTTACCAGTACAGTAACCATACCAGGAAGTACTTAATTTATGAAGCTACTGCTTTTCTTAATCTCAGTGGAGATATTTACTGATAAACAGCTCCCTACGCAGCATGTTCATGTCGTTCCTAAATGACCTTTTATCTCTCTCCCCTCAACACAAATCAGATTCTTCTGAGGAGTTCCCAGTATATTATCCTTTCCCCTGTGTAATTACCTTAACAAGCTCCAGCTGTTTTTATTCTCAGAAAGTTTACTCCCTGATATACAGCTGCCTACCCCCTTCGTAAGTGCAGGTCTTAAATGAGCTTTTTTCTCTGTTCCCTCACCACAATCCAGATTCTTTTGGGGAGTTACCATTACAGTAATCATACCAGGAAGTACTTAATTTATTAAGCTACCTGCTTTTCTTAATCTCAGTGGAGATATTTACTGATAAACAGCTACCTACGCAGCATGTTCATGTCGTTCCTAAATGAGCTTTTATCTCTCTCCCCTCTCCACAAATCAGATTCTTCTGTGGAGTTCCCAGTACATTATCCTTTCCCCTGTGTAATTACCTTAACTAGCTCCAGCTGTTTTTATTCTCAGAAGGTTTACTCCCTGATATACACCTGCCTACCCCCTTCGTAAGTCCAGGTCTTAATGAGCTTTTTTCTCTGATCCCTCACCACAATCCAGATTCTTTTGGGGAGTTACCAGTACAGTAACCATACCAGGAAGTACTTAATTTATTAAGCTACTGCTTTTCTTAATCTCAGTGGAGATATTTACTGATAAACAGCTACCTACGCAGCATGTTCATGTCGTTCCTAAATGAGCTATTATCTCTCTCCCTTCCCAAAAATCAGATTCTTCTGAGGAGTTCCCAGTACATTATCCTTTCCCCTGTGTAATTACCTTAACAAGCAACAGCTGTTTTTATTCTCAGAAGGTTTACTCCCTGATATACAGCTGCCTACCCCCTTCGTATGTGCAGGTCCTAAATGAGCTTTTTTCTCTGTTCCCTCACCACAATCCAGATTCTTTTGGAGAGTTACCAGTACAGTAACCATACCAGGAAGTACTTAATTTATTAAGCTACTGCTTTTCTTAATCTCAGTGGAGATATTTACTGATAAACAGCTACCTACGTAGCATGTTCATGTCGTTCCTAAATGAGCTTTATCTCTCTCCCCTCACCACAAATCAGATTCGTCTGAGGAGTTCCCAGTACATTATCCTTTCCCCTGTGTAATTACCTTAACAAGCTCCAGCTGTTTTTATTCTCAGAAGGTTTACTCCCTGATATACAGGTGCCTACTCCCTTCGTAAGTGCAGGTCCTAAATGAGCTTTTTTCTCTGTCCCCTCACCACAATCCAGATTCTTTGGGGAGTTACCAGTACAGTAACCATACCAGGAAGTACTTAATTTATTAAGCTGCTGCATTTCTTAATCTCAGTGGAGATATTTACTGATAAACAGCTACCTACGCAGCATGTTCATGTCGTTCCTAAATGAGCTTTTATCTCTCTCCCCTCACCACAAATCAGATTCTTCTGAGGAGTTCCCAGTACATTTTCCTTTCCCCTGTGTAATTACCTTAAAAAACTCCAGCTGTTTTTATTCTCAGAAGGTTTACTCCCTGATATACAGCTGCCTACCCCCTTCGTAAGTGCAGGTCCTAAATGAGCTTTTTTCTCTGTTCCCTCACCACAATCCAGATTCTTTTGGGGAGTTACCAGGACAGTAACCATACCAGGAAGTACTTACTTTATTAAGCTACTGCTTTTCTTAATCTCAGTGGAGATATTTACTGATAAACAGCTACCTACGCAGCATGTTCATGTGGTTCCTAAATGAGCTTTTATCTCTCTCCCCTCACCACAAGTCAGATTCTTCTGAGGAGTTCCCAGTACATTATCCTTTCCCCTGTGTAATTACCTTAACAAGCTCCAGCTGTTTTTATTCTCAGAAGGTTTACTCCCTGATATACAGCTGCCTACCCCCTTCATAAGTGCAGGTCCTAAATGAGCTTTTTTCTCTGTTCCCTCACCACAATCCAGATTCTTTTGGGGAGTTACCAGTACAGGAACCATACCAGGAAGTACTTAATTTATTAAGCTACTGCTTTTCTTAATCTCAGTGGAGATATTTACTGATAAACAGCTACCTACGCAGCATGTACATGTCGTCTCTAAAGGAGCTTTTATCTCTCTCCCCTCACCACAAATCAGATTCTTCTGAGGAGTTCCCAGTACATTATCCTTTCCCCTGTGTAATTATCTTAAGAAGCTCCAGCTGTTTTTATTCTCAGAAGGTTTACTCCCGGATATAATGCTGCCTACACCCTTCGTAATTGCACGTCCTATATGAGCTTTTTTCTCTGTTCCCTCACCACAATCCAGAATCTTTTGAGGAGTTACCAGTACAGTAACCATACCAGGAAGTACTTAATTTATTAAGCTACTGCTTTTCTTAATCTCAGTGGAGATATTTACTGATAAACAGCTACCTACGCAGCATGTTCATGTCGTTCCTAAATGAGCTTTTATCTCTCTCCCCTCACCACAAATCAGATTCTTCTGAGGAGTTCCCAGTACATTATGCTTTCCCCCGTGTAATTACCTTAACAAGCTCCAGATGTTTTTATTCTCAGAAGGTTTACTATCTGATATATAGCTGCCTACCGCCTTCGTAAGTGCAGGTCCTAAATGAGCTTTTCTCTCTGTTCCCTCACCACAATCCAGATTCTTTTGGGGAGTTACCAGTACAATAACCATACCAGGAAGTACTTAATTTATTAAGCTACTGCTTTTCTTAATCTCAGTGGAGATATTTACTGATAAACAGCTACCTACGCAGCATGTTCATGTCGTTCCTAAATGAGCTTTTGTCTCTCTCCCCTCACCAATAATCAGATTCTTCTAAGGAGTGTTCAGTACATTATCCTTTCCCTTGTGTAATTACCTTAACAAGCTCCAGCTGTTTTCATTCTCAAAAGGTTTACTCCCTGATATACAGCTGCCTCCCGCCTTCGTAAGTGCAGGTACTAAATAAGCTTTTTTCTCTGTTCCCTCACCACAATCCAGAATTTTTGGGAGTTACCAGTACAGTAACCATACCAGGAAGTACTTAATTTATTAAGCTACTGCTTTTCTTAATCTCCATGGAGATATTTACTGATAAACTGCTACCTACGCAGCATGTTCATGTCGTTCCTAAATGAGCTTTTATCTCTCTCCCCTCACCACAAATCAGATTCTTCTGAAGAGTTCCCAGTACATTATCCTTTCCCCTGTGTAATTACCTTAACAAGCTCCAGCTGTTTTTATTCTCAGAAGGTTTACTCCCTGATATACAGCTGCCTACCCCCTTCGTAAGTGGAGGTCTTAAATGAGCTATTTTCTCTGTTCCCTCACTACAATCCAGATTCTTTTGGGGAGTTACCAGTACAGTAACCATACAAGGAAGTACTTAATTTATTAAGCTACTGCTTTTCTTAATCTCAGTGGAGATATTTACTAATAAACAGCTACCTACGCAGCATGTTCATTTCGTTCCTAATGAGCTTTTATCTATCTAACTTCACCACAAATCAGATTCTTCTGAGGAGTTCACAGTAAGCCTTTCCCCTGTGAAATTACCTTAACAAGCTCCAGCTGTTTTTATTCTCAGAAGGTTAACTCCCTGATATACAGCTGCCTACCCGCTTCGTAAGTGCAGGTCCTAAATGAGCTTATTTCTCTGTTCCCTCACCACAATCCAGATTCTTTTGGGGAGTTTCCAGTACAGTAACCATACCAGGAAGTACTTAATTTATTAAGCTACTGCTTTTCTTAATCTCAGTGGAGATATTTACTGATAAACAGCTACATAAGCAGCATGTTCATGTCGTTCCTAAATGAGCTTTTATCTCTTTCCCCTCACCACAAATCAGATTCTTCTGAGATTTTCCCAGTACATTATCCTTTCCCCTGTGTAATTACCTTAACAAGCTCCAGCTGTTTTTATTCTCAGAAGGTTTACTCCCTGATATATAGCTGCCTAAACCCTTCGTAAGTGCCGGTCCTAAATGAGCTTTTCTCTCTGTTCCCTCACCACAATCCAGATTCTTTTGGGGAGTTACTAGTAAAGTAACCATAGCAGGAAGTACTTAATTCATTAAGCTACTGCTTTTCTTAATCTCAGTGGAGATATTTACTGATAAACAGCTACCTACGCAGCATGTTCATGTCGTTCCTAAATGAGCTTTTATCTCTCTCCACTCACCACAAATCAGATTCTTCTGAGGAGTTCCCAGTACATTATCCTTTCCCCTGTGTAATTACCTTAACAAGCTCCAGCTGTTTTTATTCTCAGAAGGTTTACTCCCTGATATACAGCTGCCTACCCCCTTCGTAAGTGCAGGTCCTAAATGAGCTTTTTCTCTGTTCCCTCACCACAATCCAGATTCTTTTGGGGAGTTACCAGTACAGTAACCATACCAGGAAGTACTTAATTTATGAAGCTACTGCTTTTCTTAATCTCAGTGGAGATATTTACTGATAAACAGCTACCTCCGCAGCATGTTCATGTCGTTCCTAAATGAGCTTTTATCTCTCTCCCCTCACCACAAATCAGATTCTTCTGAGGAGTTCCCAGTACATTATCCTTTCCCCTGTGTAATTACCTTAACAAGATCCAGCTGTTTTCATTCTCAGAAGGTTTACTCCCTGATATACAGCTGCCTAACCATTCGTAAGTGCAGGTCCTAAATGAGCTTTTTTCTCTGTTCCCTCACCACAATCCAGATTCTTTTGGGGAGTTAACAGTACAGTAACCCTACCAGGAAGTACTTAATTTATTAAGCTACTGCTTTTTTTAATCGCAGTGGAGATATTTACTGATAAACAGCTACCTATGCAGCATGTTCATGTCGTTCCTAAATGAGCTTTTATCTCTCTCCCCTCACCACAAATCAGATTCTTCTGAGGAGTTCCCAGTACATTATCCTTTCCCTGTGTAATTACCTTAACAAGCTCCAGCTGTTTTTATTCTCAGAAGGTTTACTCCCTGATATACAGCTGCCTACCCCCTTCGTAAGTGCAGGTCTAAATGAGCTTTTTTCTCTATTCCCTCACCACAATCCAGATTCTTTTTGGGAGTTACCAGTACAGTAACCATACCAGGAAGTACTTAATTTATTAAGCTACTGCTTTTCTTAATCTCAGTGGAGATATTTACTGATAAACAGCTATGTATGCAGCATGTTCATGTCGTTCCTAAATGAGCTTTTATCTCTCTCCCCTCACCACAAATCATATTCTTTTGAGGAGTTGCCAGTACATTATCCTTTCCCCTGTGTAATTACCGTAACAAGCGCCAGCTGTTTTTACTCTCAGAAGGTTTACCCCCTAATATACAGCTAGCTACCCCCTTCGTAAGAACAGGTCCTAAATGAGCTTTTTTCTCTGTTCCCTCACCACAATCCAGATTCTTTTGGGGAGTTACCAATACAGTAACCATTCCAAAAGTACTCAATTTATTAAGCTACTGCTTTTCTTAATCTCAATGGAGATATTTACTGATAAACAGCTACCTACGCAGCATGTTCATGTCGTTCCTAAATGAGCTTTTATCTCTCTCCCCTCACCACAAATCAGATTCTTCTGAGGAGTTCCCAGTACATTATCCTTTCCCCTGTGTAATTACCTTAACAAGCTCCAGCTGTTTTTATTCTCAGAAGGTTTACTCCCTGATATACAGCTGCCTACCCCCTTCGTAAGTGCAGGTCCTAAATAAGCTTTTTTCTCTGTCCCCTCACCACAATCCAGATTCCTTTGGTGAGTTACCAGTAGAGTAACCATACCAGGAAGTACTTAATTTATTAAGCTACTGCTTTTCTTAATCTCAGTGGAGATATTTACTGATAAACAGCTACCTACGCAGCATGTTCATGTCGTTCCTAAATGAGCTTTTATCTCTCTCCCCTCACCACAAATCAGATTCTTCTGAGGAGTTCCCAGTACATTATGCTTTCCCCTGTGTAATTACCTTAACAAGCTCCAGCTGTTTTTATTCTCAGAAGGTTTACTCCCTGATATACAGCTGCCTACCCCCTTCGTAAGTGCAGGTCCTAAATGAGCTTTTTTCTCTGTCCCCTCACCACAATCCAGATTCTCTTGGGGAGTTACCAGTACAGTAACCATACCAGGAAGTACTTAATTTATTAAGCTACTGCTTTTCTTAATCTCAGTGGAGATATTTACTGATAAACAGCTACCTACGCAGCATGTTCATCTCGTTCCTAAATGAGCTTTTATCTCTCTCCCCTCACCACAAATCAGATTCTTCTGAGGAGTTCCCAGTACATTATCCTTTCCCCTGTGTAATTACCTTAACAAGCTCCAGCTGTTTTCATTCTCAGAAGGTTTACTCCCTGATATACTGCTGCCTACCCCCTTCGTAAGTGCAGGTCCTAAATGAGCTTTTTTCTCTATTCCCTCACCACAATCCAGATTCTTTTGGGGAGTTACAAGTACAGTAACCATACCAGGAAGTACTTAATTTATTAAGCTACTGCTTTTCTTAATCTCAGTGGAGATATTTACTGATAAACAGCTACCTATGCAGCATGTTCATGTCGTTCCTACATGAGCTTTTATCTCTCTCCCATCACCACAAATCAGATTCTTCTGAGGAGTTCCCAGTACATTATCCTTTCCGCTGTGTAATTACCTTAACAAGCTCCAGCTGTTTTTATTCTCAGAAGGTTTACTCACTGATATACAGCTGCCTACCCCTTTCGTAAGTGCAGGTCTAAATGAGCTTTTTTCTCTGTTCCCTCACCACAATCCAGATTCTTTTGGGGAGTTACCAGTACAGTAACCATACCAGGAAGTACTTAATTTATTAAGCTACTGCTTTTCTTAATCTCAGTGGAGATATTTACTGATAAACAGCTACCTACGCAGCATGTTAATGTTGTTGCTAAATGAGCTTTTATCTCACTCCCCTCACCACAAATCAGATTCTTCTGAGGAGTTCCCAGTACATTAACCTTTCCCCTGTGTAATTACCTTAACAAGCTCCAGCTGTTTTTATTCTCCGAAGGTTAACTCGCTGATATACAGCTGCCTACCCCCTTCGTAAGTGCAGGTCCTAAATGAGCTTTTTTCTCTGTTCCCTCACCACAATCCAGATTCTTTTGGGGAGTTACCAGTACAGTAACCATACCAGGAAGTACTTAATTTATTAAGCTACTGCTTTTCTTAATCTCAGTGGAGATATTTACTGATAAACAGCTACCTACGCAGCATGTTCATGTCGTTCCTAAATGAGCTTTTATCTCTCTCCCCTCACCACAAATCAGATTCTTCTGAGCAGTTCCCAGTACATTATGCTTTCCCCTATGTAATTACTTTAACAAGCTCCAGCTGTTTTTATTCTCAGAAGGTTTACTCCCTGATATACAGCTGCCTACCCCCTTCGTAAGTGCATGTCTAAATGAGCTTTTTTCTCTATTCCCTCACCACAATCCAGATTCTTTTTGGGAGTTACCAGTACAGTAACCATACCAGGAAGTACTTAATTTATTAAGCTACTGCTTTTCTTAATCTCAGTGGAGATATTTACTGAAAAACAGCTATGTACGCAGCATGTTCATGTCGTTCCTAAATGAGCTTTTATCTCTCTCCCCTCACCACAAATCAGATTCTTTTGAGGAGTTCCCAGTACCTTATCCTTTCCCCTGTGTAATTACCTTAACAAGCTCCAGCTGTTTTTACTCTCAGAAGGTTTACGCCCTGATATACAGCTGGTTACCCCCTTCGGAAGAACAGGACCTAAATGAGCTTTTTTCTCTGTTCGCTCACCACAATCCAGATTCTTTTGGGGAGTTACCAGTACAATAACCATACCAGGAAGTACTTAATTCATTAAGCTACTGCTTTTCTTAATCTCAGTGGAGATATTTACTGATAAACAGCTACCTACGCAGCAGGTTCATGTCGTCCCTAAATGAGCTTTTATCTCTCTCCCCTAACCACAAATCAGATTCTTCTGAGGAGTTCCCAGTACATTATCCTTTCCCCTGTGTAATTACCTTAACAAGCTCCAGCTGTTTTTACTCTCAGAAGGTTTACTCCCTGATATACAGCTGGCTACTCCCTTCGGAAGTACAGGTCCTAAATGAGCTTTTTTCTCTGTTCCCTCACCACAATCCAGATTCCTTTGGGGAGTTACCAGTAGAGTAACCATACCAGGAAGTACTTAATTTATTAAGCTACTGCTTTTCTTAATCTCAGTGGAGATATTTACTGATAAACAGCTACCTACGCAGCATGTTCATGTCGTTCCTAAATGAGCTTTTATCTCTCTCCACTCACCACAAATCAGATTCTTCTGAGGAGTTCCCAGTACATTATCCTTTCCCCTGTGTAATTACCTTAACAAGCTCCAGCTGTTTTTATTCTCAGAAGGTTTACTCCCTGATATACAGCTGCCTACCCCCTTCGTAAGTGCAGGTCCTAAATGAGCTTTTTTCTCTGTCCCCTCACCACAATCCAGATTCTTTTGGGGAGTTACAAGTACAGTAACCATACCAGGAAGTACTTAATTTATTAAGCTACTGCTTTTCTTAATCTCAGTGGAGATATTTACTGATAAACAGCTACCTATGCAGCATGTTCATGTCGTTCCTACATGAGCTTTTATCTCTCTCCCCTCACCACAAATCAGATTCTTCTGAGGAGTTCCCAGTACATTATCCTTTCCGCTGTGTAATTACCTTAACAAGCTCCAGCTGTTTTTATTCTCAGAAGGTTTACTCACTGATATACAGCTGCCTACCCCTTTCGTAAGTGCAGGTCTAAATGAGCTTTTTTCTCTGTTCGCTCACCACAATCCAGATTCTTTTGGGGAGTTACCAGTACAGTAACCATACCAGGAAGTACTTAATTTATTAAGCTACTGCTTTTCTTAATCTCAGTGGAGATATTTACTGATAAACAGCTACCTACGCAGCATGTTAATGTTGTTGCTAAATGAGCTTTTATCTCACTCCCCTCACCACAAATCAGATTCTTCTGAGGAGTTCCCAGTACATTATCCTTTCCCCTGTGTAATTACCTTAACAAGCTCCAGCTGTTTTTATTCTCAGAAGGTTTACTCCCTGATATACAGCTGCCTACCCCCTTCGTAAGTGCAGGTCTAAATGAGCTTTTTTCTCTATTCCCTCACCACAAACCAGATTCTTTTTGGGAGTTACCAGTACAGTAACCATACCAGGAAGTACTTAATTTATTAAGCTACTGCTTTTCTTAATCTCAGTGGAGATATTTACTGAAAAACAGCTATGTACGCAGCATGTTCATGTCGTTCCTAAATGAGCTTTTATCTCTCTCCCCTCACCACAAATCAGATTCTTTTGAGGAGTTCCCAGTACATTATCCTTTCCCCTGTGTAATTACCTTAACAAGCTTCCGCTGTTTTTACTCTCAGAAGGTTTACGCCCTGATATACAGCTGGTTACCCCCTTCGGAAGTACAGGTCCTAAATGAGCTTTTTTCTCTGTTCGCTCACCACAATCCAGATTCTTTTGGGGAGTTACCAGTACAATAACCATACCAGGAAGTACTTAATTCATTAAGCTACTGCTTTTCTTAATCTCAGTGGAGATATTTACTGATAAACAGCTACCTACGCAGCAGGTTCATGTCGTCCCTAAATGAGCTTTTATCTCTCTCCCCTAACCACAAATCAGATTCTTCTGAGGAATTTCCAGTACATTATCCTTTCCCCTGTGTAATTACCTTAACAAGCTCCAGCTGTTTTTACTCTCAGAAGGTTTACTCCCTGATATACAGCTGGCTACCCCCTTCGGAAGTACAGGTCCTAAATGAGCTTTTTTCTCTGTTCGCTCACCACAATCCAGATTCTTTTGGGGAGTTACCAGTACAATAACCATACCAGGAAGTACTTAATTCATTAAGCTACTGCTTTTCTTAATCTCAGTGGAGATATTTACTGATAAACTGCTACCTACGCAGCATGTTCATGTCCTTCCTAAATGAGCTTTTATCTATCTCCCCTCACCACAAATCAGATTCTTCTGAGGAGGTCCCAGTACATTATCCTTTCCCCTGTGTAATTACCTTAACAAGCTCCAGCTGTTTTTATTCTCAGAAGGTTTACTCCCTGATATACAGCTGCCTACCCCCTTCGTAAGTGCAGGTCCTAAAAGAGCTTTTTTCTCTGTTCCCTCACCACAATCCAGATTCTTTTGCGGAGTTACCAGTACCCTAACCATACCAGGAAGTACTTAATTTATTAAGCTACTGCTTTTCTTAATCTCAGTGGAGATATTTACTGATAAACAGCTACCTACGCAGCATGTTCATGTCGTTCCTAAATGAGCTTTTATCTCTCTCCCCTCACCACGAATCAGATTCTTCTGAGGAGTTCCCAGTACATTATCCTTTCCCCTGTGTAATTACCTTAACAAGCTCCAGCTGTTTTTATTCTCAGAAGGTTTACTCCCTGATATACAGCTGCCTACCCCCTTCGTAAGTGCAGGTCCTAAATGAGCTTTTTTCTCTGTTCCCTCACCACAATCCAGATTCTTTTGGGGAGTTACCAGTACAGTAATAATACCAGGAAGTACTTAATTTATTAAGCTACTGCTTTTCTTAATCTCAGTGGAGATATTTACTGATAAACAGCTACCTACACAGCATGTTCATGTCGTTCCTAAATGAGCTTTTATCTCTCTCCCCTCACCACAAATCAGATTCTTCTGAGGAGTTCCCAGTACATTATCCTTTCCCCTGTGTAATTACCTTAACAAGCTCCAGCTGTTTTTATTCTCAGAAGGTTTACTCCCTGATATACATCTGCGTACCCCCTTCGTAAGTGGAGATCCTAAATGAGCTTTTTTTCGATGTTCCCTCACCACAATCCAGATTCTTTTGGGAAGTTACCAGTACAGTAACCATACCATGAAGTACTTAATTTATTAAGTTACTGCTTTTCTTAATCTCAGTGGAGATATTTACTGATAAACAGCTACCTACACAGCATGTTCATGTCGTTCCTAAATGAGCTTTTATCTCTCTCCCCTCACCACAAATCAGATTCTTCTGAGGAGTTCCCAGTACATTATCTTTTCCCCTGTGTAATTAACTTAACAAGCTCCAGCTGTTTTTATTCTCAGAAGGTTTACTCCCTGATATACAGCTGCCTACCCCCTTCGTAAGTGCAGATCCTAAATGAGCTTTTTTCTCTGTTCCCTCACCACAATCCAGATTCTTTTGGTTAGTTACCAGTACAGTAACCATACCAGGAAGTACTTAATTTATTAAGGTACTGCTTTTCTTAATCTCAGTGGAGATATTTACTGATAAACAGCTACCTACGCAGCATGTTCATGTCGTTCCTAAATGAGCTTTTATCTCTCTCCCCTCACCACAAATCAGATTCTTCTGAGGAGTTCCCAGTACATTATCCTTTCCCCTGTGTAATTACCTTAACAAGCTCCAGCTGTTTTTATTCTCAGAAGGTTTACTCCCTGATATACAGCTGCCTACCCCCTTCGTAAGTGCAGGTCCTAAATGAGCTTTTTTCTCTGTTCCCTCACCACAATCCAGATTCTTTTGGTTAGTTACCAGTACAGTAACCATACCAGGAAGTACTTAATTTATTAAGGTACTGCTTTTCTTAATCTCAGTGGAGATATTTACTGATAAACAGCTACCTACGCAGCATGTTCATGTCGTTCCTAAATGAGCTTTTATCTCTCTCCCCTCACCACAAATCAGATTCTTCTGAGGAGTTCCCAGTACATTATCCTTTCCCCTGTGTAATTACCTTAACAAGCTCCAACTGTTTTTATTCTCAGAAGGTTTACTCCCTGATATACAGCTGCCTACCCCCTTCGTAAGTGCAGGTCCTAAATGAGCTTTTTTCTCTGTCCCCTCACCACGATCCAGATTATTTTGGGGAGTTACCAGTACAGTATCCGTACCAGGAAGTACTTAATTTATTAAGCTACTGCTTTTCTTAATCTCAGTGGAGATATTTACTGATAAACAGCTACCTACGCAGCATGTTCATGTCGTTCTTAAATGAGCTTTTATCTCTCTCCCCTCACCACAAATCAGATTCTTCTGAGGAGTTTCCAGTACATTATCCTTTCCCCTGTGTAATTACCTTAACAAGCTCCAGCTCTTTTTATTCTCCGAAGGTTTACTCCCTGATATACAGCTGCCTACCCCCTTCGTAAGTGCAGGTCCTAAATGAGCTTTTTTCTCTGTCCCCTCACCACAATCCAGATTCTTTTGGGGAGGTACCAGTACAGTAACCATACCAGGAAGTACTTAATTTATTAAGCTACTGCTTTTCTTAATCTCAGTGGAGATATTTACTGATAAAGAGCTACCTACGCAGCATGTTCATGTCGTTCCTAAATGAGCTTTTATCTCTCTCCCTTCACCACAATTCAGATTCTTCTGAGGAGTTCCCAGTACATTATCCTTTCCCATGTGTAATTACCTTAAAAAGCTCCAGCTGTTTTTATTCTCAGAAGGTTTACTCCCTGATATACAGCTGCCTACCCCCTTCGTAAGTGCAGGTCCTAAATGAGCTTTTTTCTCTGTCCCCTCACCACAATCCAGATTATTTTGGGGAGTTACCAGTACAGTATCCGTACCAGGAAGTACTTAATTTATTAAGCTACTTCTTTTCTTAATCTCAGTGGAGATATTTACTGATAAACAGCTACCTACGCAGCATGTTCATGTCGTTCCTAAATGAGCTTTTATCTCTCTCCCCTCACCACAAATCAGATTCTTCTGAGGAGTTTCCAGTACATTATCCTTTCCCCTGTGTAATTACCTTAACAAGCTCCAGCTCTTTTTATTCTCAGAAGGTTTACTCCCTGATATACAGCTGCCTACCCTCTTCGTAAGTGCAGGTCCTAAATGAGCTTTTTTCTCTGTTCCCTCACCACAATCCAGATTTTTTTGGGGAGGTACCAGTACAGTAACCATACCAGGAAGTACTTAATTTATTAAGCTACTGCTTTTCTTAATCTCAGTGGAGATATTTACTGATAAAGAGCTACATACGCAGCATGTTCATGTCGTTCCTAAATGAGCTTTTATCTCTCTCCCTTCACCACAATTCAGATTCTTCTGAGGAGTTCCCAGTACATTATCCTTTCCCCTGTGTAATTACCTTAACAAGCTCCAGCTGTTTTTATTCTCAGAAGGTTTACTCCCTGATATACAGCTGCCTACCCCCTTCGTAAGTGCAGGTCCTAAATGAGCTTTTTTCTCTGTTCCCTCACCACAATCCAGATTCTTTTGGGGAGTTACCAGTACAGTAACCATACCAGGAAGTACTGAATTTATTAAGCTACTGCTTTTCTTAATCTCATTGGAGATATTTACTGATAAAAAGCTACCTACGCAGCATGTTCATGTCGTTCCTAAATGAGCTTTTATCTCTCTCCCCTCACCACAAATCAGATTCTTCTGAATTGTTCCCAGTACATTATCCTTTCCCCTGTATAATTACCTTAGCAAGCTCCAGCTCTTTTTATTCTCAGAAGGATTACTCCCTGATATACCGCTGCCTATCCCCTTCGTAAGTGCAGGTCCTAAATGAGCTTTTTTCTCTGTCCCCTCACCACAATCCAGATTATTTTGGGGAGTTACCAGTACAGTATCCGTACCAGGAAGTACTTAATTTATTAAGCTACTGCTTTTCTTAATCTCAGTGGAGATATTTACTGATAAACAGCTACCTACGCAGCATGTTCATGTCGTTCCTAAATGAGCTTTTATCTCTCTCCCCTCACCACAAATCAGATTCTTCTGAGGAGTTCCCAGTACATTATCCTTTCCCCTGTGTAATTACCTTAACAAGCTCCAGCTGTTTTTATTCTCAGAAGGATTACTCCCTGATATACAGCTGCCTACCCCCTTCGTAAGTGCAGGTCCTAAATGAGCTTTTTTCTCTGTTCCCTCACCACAATCCAGATTCTTTTGGGGAGTTACCAGTACAGTAACCATACCAGGAAGTACTTAATTTATTAAGCTACTGCTCTTCTTAATCTCAGTGGAGATATTTACTTATAAACATCTACCTACGCAGCATGTTCATGTCGTTCCTAAATGAGCTTTTATCTCTCTATCCTCACCACGAATCAGATTCTTCTGAGGAGTTCCCAGTACATTATCCTTTCCCCTGTGAAATGACCTTAACAAGCTCCAGCTGTTTTTATTCTCAGAAGGTTTACTCCCTGATCTACAGCTGCCTACCCCCTTCGTAAGTGCAGGTCCTAAATGAGCTTTTTTCTCTGTTCCCTCACCACAATCCAGATTCTCTTGGGGAGTTACCAGTACAGTAACCATATCAGGAAGTACTTAATTTATTAAGCTACTGCTTTTCTTAATCTCAGTGGAGATATTTACTGATAAACAGCTACGTATGCAGCATGTTCATGTCGTTCCTAAATGAGCTTTTATCTCTCTCCCCTCACCACAAATCAGATTCTTCTGAGGAGTTCCCAGTATATTATCCTTTCCCCTGTGTAATTACCTTAACAAGCTCCAGCTGTTTTTATTCTCAGAAGGTTTACTCCCTTATATACAGCTGCCTACGCCCTTCATAAGTGCAGGTCCTAAATGAGCTTTTTTCTCTGTTCCCTCACCACAATCCAGATTCTTTTGGGGAGTTACCAGCACAGTAACCATACCAGGAAGTACTTAATTTATTAAGCTACTGCTTTTCTTAATCTCAGGGGAATATTTACTGATAAACAGCTACGTATGCAGCATGTTCATGTCGTTCCTAAATGAGCTTTTATCTCTCTCCCCTCACCACGAATCAGATTCTTCTGAGGAGTTCCCAGTACATTATCCTTTCCCCTGTGTAATTACCTTAATATGCTTCAGCTGTTTTTATTCTAAGAAGGTTTACTCCCTGATATACTGCTGCCTACCCCCTTCGTAAGTGCAGGTCCTAAATGAGGTATTTCTCTGTTCCCTCACCACAATCCAGATTCTTTTGGGGAGTTACCAGTACAGTAACCATACCAGGAAGTACTTAATTTATTAAGCTACTGCTTTTCTTAATCTCAGTGGAGATATTTACTGATAAACAGCTACCTACGCAGCATGTTCATGTCGTTCCTCAATGAGCTTTTATCTCTCTCCCCACACAACAAATTAGATTCTTCTGAGGAGTTCCCAGTACATTATCCTTTCCCCTGTGTAATTACCTTAACAAGCTCCAGCTGTTTTTATTCTCAGAAGGTTTACTCCCTGATATACAGCTGCCTACCCCCTTCGTAAGTGCAGGTCCTAAATAGCTTTTTTCTCTGTTTCCTCACCACAATCCAGATTCTATTGGGGAGTTACCAGTACAGTAACCATACCAGGAAGTACTTAATTTATTAAGCTACTGCTTTTCTTAATCTCAGTGGAGATATTTACTGATAAACAGCTACCTACGCAGCATGTACATGTCGTTCCTAAATGAGCTTTTATCTCTCTCCCCTCACCACAAATCAGATTCTTCTGAGGAGTTTCCAGTAAATTATCGTTTACCCTGTGTAATTACCTTAACAAGCTCCAGCTGTTTTTATTCTCAGAAGGTTTACTCCCTGATATACAGCTGCCTACCCCCTTCGTAAGTGCAGGTCCTAAATGAGCTTTTTTCTCTGTTCCCTCACCACAATCCAGATTCTTTGGGGAGTTACCAGTACAGTAACCATACCAGGAAGTACTTAATTTATTAAGCTACTGCTTTTCTTAATCTCAGTGGAGATATTTACTGATAAACAGCTACTTACGCAGCATGTTCATGTCGTTCCTAAATGAGCTTTTATATCTCTCCCCTCACCACAAATCAGATTCTTCTGAGGAGTTCCCAGTACATTATCCTTTCCCCTGTGTAATTACCTTAACAAGCTCCAGCTGTTTTTATTCTCAGTAGGTTTACTCCCTGATATACAGCTGCCTACCCCCTTCGTAAGTGAAGGTCATAAATGAGCTTTTTTCTCTGTTCCCTCACCATAATCCAGATTCTTTTGGGGAGTTACCAGTACAGTAACCATACCAGGAAGTACTTAATTTATTAAGCAACTGCTTTTCTTAATCTCAGTGGACAAATTTACTGATAAACAGCTACGTACGCAGTATGTTCATGTTGTTCCTAAATGAGCTTTTATCTCTCTGCCCTCACCACAAATCAGATTCTTCTGAGGAGTTCCGAGTACATTATCCTTTCCCCTGTGTAATTACCTTAAAAGCTCCAGCTGTTTTTATTCCCAGAAAGTTTACTCCCTGACATACTGCTGCCTACCCCCTTCGTAAGTGCAGGTCCTAAATGAGCTTTTTTCTCTGTTCCCTCACCACAATCCAGATTCTTTTGGGGAGTTACCAGTACAGTAACCATACCAGGAAATACTTAATTTATTAAGCTACTGCTTTTCTTAATCTCAGTGGAGATATTTACTGATAAACAGCTACCTACGCAGCATGTTCATGTCGTTCCTAAATGAGCTTTTATCTCTCTCCTCACCACAAATCAGATTCTTCTGAGGAGTTCCCAGTACATTATCCTTTCCCCTGTGTAATTACCTTAACAAGCTCCAGCTGTTTTTATTCTCAGAAGGTTTACTCCCTGATATACAGCTGCCTACCCCCTTCGTAAGTGCAGGTCCTAAATGAGCTTTTTTACTCTATTCCCTCACCACAATCCAGAGTCTTTTGGGGAGTTACCAGTACAGTAACCATACCAGGAAGTACTTAATTTATGAAGCTACTGCTTTTCTTAATCTCAGTGGAGATATTTACTGATAAACAGCTCCCTACGCAGCATGTTCATGTCGTTCCTAAATGACCTTTTATCTCTCTCCCCTCACCACAAATCAGATTCTTCTGAGGAGTTCCCAGTACATTATCCTTTCCCCTGTGTAATTATCTTAACAAGCTCCAGCTGTTTTTACTCTCAGAAGGTTTACACCCTGATATACAGCTGGCTACCCCCTTCGGAAATACAGGTCCTAAATGAGCTTTTTTCTCTGTTTGCTCACCACAATCCAGATTCTTTTGGGGAGTTACCAGTACAATAACCATACCAGGAAGTACGTAATTCATTAAGCTACTGCTTTTCTTAATCTCAGTGGAGATATTTACTGATAAACAGCTACCTACGTAGCAGGTTCATGTCGTCCCTAAATGAGCTTTTATCTCTCTCCCCTAACCACAAATCAGATTCTTCTGAGGAGTTCCCAGTACATTATCCTTTCCCCTGTGTAATTAAGTTAACAAGCTCCAGCTGTTTTTATTCACAAAAGGTTTACTCCCTGATATACTGCGGCCTACCCCCTTCGTAAGTGCAGGTCCTAAATGAGCTTTTTTCTCTGTTCCCTCACCACAATCCAGATTCTTTTGGGGAGTTACCAGTACAGTAACCATACCAGCAAGTACTTAATTTATTAAGCTACTGCTTTTCTTAATCTCAGTGGAGATATTTACTGATAAACAGCTACCTACGGAGCATGTTCATGTCGTTCCTAAATGAGCTTTCATCTATCTCCCCTCACCACAAATCAGATTCTTCTGAGGAGTTCCCAGTACATTATCCTTTCCCCTGTGTAATTACCTTAACAAGCTCCAGCTGTTTTTATTCTCAGAAGGTTTACTCCCTGATATACAGCTGCCTACCCCCTTCGTAAGTGCAGGTCCTAAAAGAGCTTTTTACTCTGTTCCCTCACCACAATCCAGATTCTTTTGGGGAGTTACCAGTACAGTAACCATACCAGGAAGTACTTAATTTATTAAGCTACTGCTTTTCTTAATCTCAGTGGAGATATTTACTGATAAACAGCTACCTACGCAGCATGTTCATGTCGTTTCTAAATGAGCTTTTATCTCTCTCCCCTCACCACGAATCAGATTCTTTTGAGGAGTTCCCAGTACATTATCCTTTCCCCTGTGTAATTACCTTAACAAGCTCCAGCTGTTTTTATTCTGAGAAGGGTTACTCCCTGGTATACAGCTGCCTACCCCCTTCGTAAGTGCAGGTCCTAAATGAGCTTTTTTCACTGTTCCCTCACCACAATCCAGATTCTTTTGGGGAGTTACCAGTACAGTAACCATACCCTGAAGTACTTAATTTATTAAGCTACTGCTTTTCTTAATCTCAGTGGAGATATTTACTGATAAACAGCTACGTACGCAGCATGTTCATGTCGTTCCTAAATTAGCTTTTATCTCTCTCCCCTCACCACAAATCAGAATCTTCTGGGAAGTTCCCAGTACATTATGCTTTCCCCTGTGTAATTACCTTAAAAAGCTCCAGCTGTTTTTATTGTCAGAAGGTTTACTCCCTGATATACAGCTGTCTACCCCCTTCGTAAGTGCAGGTCTTAAATGAGCTTTTTTCTCTCTTCCCTCACCACAATCCCAATTCTTTTGGGGAGTTACCAGTACAGTAACCATACCAGGAAGTGCTTAATTTATTAAGCTACTGCTTTTCTTAATCTCAGTGGAGATATTTACTGATAAACAGCTACCTAGGCAGCATGTTCATGTCGTTCCTAAATGAGCTTTTATCTCTCTCTCCCCTCACCACAAATCAGATTCTTCTGAGGAGTTCCCAGTACATTATCCTTTCCCCTGTGTAATTACCTTAACAAGCTCCAGCTGTTTTTATTCTCAGAAGGTTTACTCCCTGTTATACAGCTGCCTACCCCCTTTGTATATGCAGTTCCTAAATGAAATTTTTTCTCTGTTCCCTCACCACAATCCAGATTCTTTTGGGGAGTTACCAGTACAGTAACCATAACAGGAAGTACTTAATTTATTAAGCTACTGCTTTTCTTATCTCAGTGGAGATATTTACTGATAAACAGCTACCTTCGCAGCATGTTCATGTCGTTCCTAAATGAGCTTTTATCTCTCTCCCCTCACCACAGATCAGATTCTACAGAGGAGTTCCCAGTACATTATCCTTTCCCCTGTGTAATTACCTTAACAAGCTCCAGCTGTTTTTATTCTCAGAAGGTTTACTCCCTTACATACAGCTGCCTACGCCCTTCGTAAGTGCAGGTCCTAAATGAGCTTTTTTCTCTGTTCCCTCACCACAATCCAGATTCTATTGGGGAGTTACCAGTACAGTAACCATACCAGGAAGTACTTAATTTATTAAGCTACTGCTTTTCTTAATCTCAGTGGAGATATTTACTGATAAACAGCTACCTACGCAGCATGTTCATGTCGTTCCTAAAGGACCTTTTAACTCTCTCCCCTCACCACAAATCAGATTCTTCTGAGGAGTTCCCAGTACATTATCCTTTCCCCTGTGTAATTACCTTAACAAGCTCCAGCTGTTTTTATTCTCAGAAGGTTTACTCCCTGATATACTGTTGCCTACCCCCTTCGTAAGTGCAGGTCCTAAATGAGCTTTTTTCTCTGTTCCCTCACCACAATCCAGATTCTTTTGGGGAGTTACCAGTACAGTAACCATACCAGGAAGTACTTAATTTATTAAGCTACTGCTTTTCTTAATCTCAGTGGAGATATTTACTGATAAACAGCTACCTAAGCAGCATGTTCATGTCGTTCCTAAATGAGCTTTTATCTCTCTCCCCTCACCACAAATCAGATTCTTCTGAGGAGTTACCAGTACATTGTCCTTTCCCCTGTGTAATTAACTTAACAAGCTCCAGCTGTTTTTATTCTCACAAGGTTTACTCCCTGATATACAGCTGCCTACCCTCTTCGTAGGTGCAGGTCCTAAATGAGCTTTTTTCTCTGTTCCCTCACCACAATCCAGATTCTATTGGGGAGTTACCAGTACAGTAACCATACCAGGAAGTACTTAATTTATTAAGCTACTGCTTTTCTTAATCTCAGTGTAGATATTTACTGATAAACAGCTACCTAGTAAGAATGTCCATGTCGTTCCTAAATGAGCTTTTATCTCTCTCCCCTCACCACAAATCAGATTCTTCTGAGGAGTTCCCAGTACATTATCCTTTCCCCTGTGTAATTACCTTAACAAGCTCCAGCTGTTTTTATTCTCAGAAGGTTTACTCCCTGATATACAGCTGCCTACCCCCTTCGTAAGGGCAGGTCCTAAATGAGCTTTTTTCTCTATTCCCTCACCACAATCCAGATTCTTTTGGGGAGTTACCAGTACAGTAACCATACCAGGAAGTACTTAATTTATGAAGCTACTGCTTTTCTTAATCTCAGTGGAGATATTTACTGATAAACAGCTCCCTACGCAGCATGTTCATGTCGTTCCTAAATGACCTTTTATCTCTCTCCCCTCACCACAAATCAGATTCTTCTGAGGAGTTCCCAGTACATTATCCTTTCCCCTGTGTAATTACCTTAACAAGCTCCAGCTGTTTTTATTCTTAGAAGGTTTACTCCCTGATATACAGCTGCCTACCCCCTTCGTAATTGCAGGTCCTAAATGAGCTTTTATCTCTTGCCCCTCACCACAAATTAGATTCTTCTGAGGAGTTCCCAGTACATTATCCTTTCCCCCGTGTAATTACCTTAACAAGCTCCAGCTGTTTTTCTTCTCAGAAGGTTTACTCCCTGATATACAGCTGCCTACCCCCTTCGTAATTGCAGGTCCTAAATGATCTTTTTTCTCTGTTCCCTCACCACAATCCAGATTCTTTTGGGGAGTTACCAGTACAGTAACCATACCAGGAAGTACTTAATTTATTAAGCTACTGCTTTTCTTAATCTCAGTGGAGATATTTACTGATAAACAGCTACCTACGCAGCATGTTCATGTCGTTCCTCAATGAGCTTTTATCTCTCTCCCCACACAACAAATTAGATTCTTCTGAGGAGTTCCCAGTACATTATCCTTTCCCCTGTGTAATTACCTTAACAAGCTCCAGCTGTTTTTATTCTCAGAAGGTTTACTCCCTGATATACAGCTGCCTACCCCCTTCGTAATTGCAGGTCCTAAATGAGCTTTTATCTCTCTCCCCTCACCACAAATCAGATTCTTCTGAGGAGTTCCCAGTACATTATCCTTTCCCCCGTGTAATTACCTTAACAAGCTCCAGCTGTTTTTCTTCTCAGAAGGTTTACTCCCTGATATACAGCTGCCTACCCCCTTCGTAATTGCAGGTCCTAAATGATCTTTTTTCTCTGTTCCCTCACCACAATCCAGATTCTTTTGGGGAGTTACCAGTACAGTAACCATACCAGGAAGTACTTAATTTATTAAGCTACTGCTTTTCTTAATCTCAGTGGAGATATTTACTGATAAACAGCTACCTACGCAGCATGTTCATGTCGTTCCTCAATGAGCTTTTATCTCTCTCCCCACACAACAAATTAGATTCTTCTGAGGAGTTCCCAGTACATTATCCTTTCCCCTGTGTAATTACCTTAACAAGCTCCAGCTGTTTTTATTCTCAGAAGGTTTACTCCCTGATATACAGCTGCCTACCCCCTTCGTAAGTGCAGGTCCTAAATGAGCTTTTTTCTCTGTTTCCTCACCACAATCCAGATTCTATTGGGGAGTTACCAGTACAGTAACCATACCAGGAAGTACTTAATTTATTAAGCTACTGCTTTTCTTAATCTCAGTGGAGATATTTACTGATAAACAGCTACCTACGCAGCATGTACATGTCGTTCCTAAATGAGCTTTTATCTCTCTCCCCTCACCACAAATCAGATTCTTCTGAGGAGTTTCCAGTAAATTATCGTTTACCCGGTGTAATTACCTTAACAAGCTCCAGCTGTTTTTATTCTCAGAAGGTTTACTCCCTGATATACAGCTGCCTACCCCCTTCGTAAGTGCAGGTCCTAAATGAGCTTTTTTCTCTGTTCCCTCACCACAATCCAGATTCTTTGGGGAGTTACCAGTACAGTAACCATACCAGGAAGTACTTAATTTATTAAGCTACTGCTTTTCTTAATCTCAGTGGAGATATTTACTGATAAACAGCTACTTACGCAGCATGTTCATGTCGTTCCTAAATGAGCTTTTATATCTCTCCCCTCACCACAAATCAGATTCTTCTGAGGAGTTCCCAGTACATTATCCTTTCCCCTGTGTAATTACCTTAACAAGCTCCAGCTGTTTTTATTCTCAGTAGGTTTACTCCCTGATATACAGCTGCCTACCCCCTTCGTAAGTGAAGGTCATAAATGAGCTTTTTTCTCTGTTCCCTCACCACAATCCAGATTCTTTTGGGGAGTTACCAGTACAGTAACCATACCAGGAAGTACTTAATTTATTAAGCAACTGCTTTTCTTAATCTCAGTGGACAAATTTACTGATAAACAGCTACGTACGCAGTATGTTCATGTTGTTCCTAAATGAGCTTTTATCTCTCTCCCCTCACCACAAATCAGATTCTTCTGAGGAGTTCCGAGTACATTATCCTTTCCCCCGTGTAATTACCTTAACAAGCTCCAGCTGTTTTTCTTCTCAGAAGGTTTACTCCCTGATATACAGCTGCCTACCCCCTTCGTAATTGCAGGTCCTAAATGATCTTTTTTCTCTGTTCCCTCACCACAATCCAGATTCTTTTGGGGAGTTACCAGTACAGTAACCATACCAGGAAGTACTTAATTTATTAAGCTACTGCTTTTCTTAATCTCAGTGGAGATATTTACTGATAAACAGCTACCTACGCAGCATGTTCATGTCGTTCCTCAATGAGCTTTTATCTCTCTCCCCACACAACAAATTAGATTCTTCTGAGGAGTTCCCAGTACATTATCCTTTCCCCTGTGTAATTACCTTAACAAGCTCCAGCTGTTTTTATTCTCAGAAGGTTTACTCCCTGATATACAGCTGCCTACCCCCTTCGTAAGTGCAGGTCCTAAATGAGCTTTTTTCTCTGTTTCCTCACCACAATCCAGATTCTATTGGGGAGTTACCAGTACAGTAACCATACCAGGAAGTACTTAATTTATTAAGCTACTGCTTTTCTTAATCTCAGTGGAGATATTTACTGATAAACAGCTACCTACGCAGCATGTACATGTCGTTCCTAAATGAGCTTTTATCTCTCTCCCCTCACCACAAATCAGATTCTTCTGAGGAGTTTCCAGTAAATTATCGTTTACCCGGTGTAATTACCTTAACAAGCTCCAGCTGTTTTTATTCTCAGAAGGTTTACTCCCTGATATACAGCTGCCTACCCCCTTCGTAAGTGCAGGTCCTAAATGAGCTTTTTTCTCTGTTCCCTCACCACAATCCAGATTCTTTGGGGAGTTACCAGTACAGTAACCATACCAGGAAGTACTTAATTTATTAAGCAACTGCTTTTCTTAATCTCAGTGGACAAATTTACTGATAAACAGCTACGTACGCAGTATGTTCATGTTGTTCCTAAATGAGCTTTTATCTCTCTCCCCTCACCACAAATCAGATTCTTCTGAGGAGTTCCGAGTACATTATCCTTTCCCCTGTGTAATTACCTTAAAAGCTCCAGCTGTTTTTATTCCCAGAAAGTTTACTCCCTGACATACTGCTGCCTACCCCCTTCGTAAGTGCAGGTCCTAAATGAGCTTTTTTCTCTGTTCCCTCACCACAATCCAGATTCTTTTGGGGAGTTACCAGTACAGTAACCATACCAGGAAGTACTTAATTTATTAAGCTACTGCTTTTCTTAATCTCAGTGGAGATATTTACAGATAAACAGCTACCTACGCAGCATGTTCATGTCGTTTCTAAATGAGCTTTTATCTCTCTCCCCTCACCACGAATCAGATTCTTTTGAGGAGTTCCCAGTACATTATCCTTTCCCCTGTGTAATTACCTTAACAAGCTCCAGCTGTTTTTATTCTCAGAAGGGTTACTCCCTGGTATACAGCTGCCTACCCCCTTCGTAAGTGCAGGTCCTAAATGAGCTTTTTTCTCTGTTCCCTCACCACAATCCAGATTCTTTTGGGGAGTTACCAGTACAGTAACCATACCCTGAAGTACTTAATTTATTAAGCTACTGCTTTTCTTAATCTCAGTGGAGATATTTACTGATAAACAGCTACGTACGCAGCATGTTCATGTCGTTCCTAAATTAGCTTTTATCTCTCTCCCCTCACCACAAATCAGAATCTTCTGGGAAGTTCCCAGTACATTATGCTTTCCCCTGTGTAATTACCTTAAAAAGCTCCAGCTGTTTTTATTCTCAGAAGGTTTACTCCCTGATATACAGCTGCCTACCCCCTTCCTAAGTGCAGGTCTTAAATGAGCTTTTTTCTCTCTTCCCTCACCACTATCCCGATTCTTTTGGGGAGTTACCAGTACAGTAACCATACCAGGAAGTGCTTAATTTATTAAGCTACTGCTTTTCTTAATCTCAGTGGAGATATTTACTGATAAACAGCTACCTAGGCAGCATGTTCATGTCGTTCCTAAATGAGCTTTTATCTCTCTCTCCCCTCACCACAAATCAGATTCTTCTGAGGAGTTCCCAGTACATTATCCTTTCCCCTGTGTAATTACCTTAACAAGCTCCAGCTGTTTTTATTCTCAGAAGGTTTACTCCCTGATATACAGCTTCCTACCCCCTTTGTAAGTGCAGTTCCTAAATGAGCTTTTTTCTCTGTTCCCTCACCACAATCCAGATTCTTTTGGGGAGTTACCAGTACAGTAACCATAACAGGAAGTACTTAATTTATTAAGCTACTGCTTTTCTTATCTCAGTGGAGATATTTACTGATAAACAGCTACCTTCGCAGCATGTTCATGTCGTTCCTAAATGAGCTTTTATCTCTCTCCCCTCACCACAGATCAGATTCTACAGAGGAGTTCCCAGTACATTATCCTTTCCCCTGTGTAATTACCTTAACAAGCTCCAGCTGTTTTTATTCTCAGAAGGTTTACTCCTTTACATACAGCTGCCTACGCCCTTCGTAAGTGCAGGTCCTAAATGAGCTTTTTTCTCTGTTCCCTCACCACAATCCAGATTCTTTTGGGGAGTTACCAGTACAGTAACCATACCAGGAAGTACTTTATTTATTAAGCTACTGCTTTTCTTAATCTCAGTGGAGATATTTACTGATAAACAGCTACCTACGCAGCATGTTCATGTCGTTCCTAAAGGACCTTTTATCTCTCTCCCCTCACCACAAATCAGATTCTTCTGAGGAGTTCCCAGTACATTATCCTTTCCCCTGTGTAATTACCTTAACAAGCTCCAGCTGTTTTTATTCTCAGAAGGTTTACTCCCTGATATACTGTTGCCTACCCCCTTCGTAAGTGCAGGTCCTAAATGAGCTTTTTTCTCTGTTCCCTCACAACAATCCAGATTCTTTTGGGGAGTTACCAGTACAGTAACCATACCAGGAAGTACTTAATTTATTAAGCTACTGCTTTTCTTAATCTCAGTGGAGATATTTACTGATAAACAGCTACCTAAGCAGCATGTTCATGTCGTTCCTAAATGAGCTTTTATCTCTCTCCCCTCACCACAAATCAGATTCTTCTGAGGAGTTACCAGTACATTGTCCTTTCCCCTGTGTAATTAACTTAACAAGCTCCAGCTGTTTTTATTCTCACAAGGTTTACTCCCTGATATACAGCTGCCTACCCTCTTCGTAGGTGCAGGTCCTAAATGAGCTTTTTTCTCTGTTCCCTCACCACAATCCAGATTCTTTTGGGGAGTTACCAGTACAGTTACCATACCAGGAAGTACTTAATTTATTAAGCTACTGCTTTTCTTAATCTCAGTGTAGATATTTACTGATAAACAGCTACCTAGTAAGAATGTCCATGTCGTTCCTAAATGAGCTTTTATCTCTCTCCCCTCACCACAAATCAGATTCTTCTGAGGAGTTCCCAGTACATTATCCTTTCCCCTGTGTAATTACCTTAACAAGCTCCAGCTGTTTTTATTCTCAGAAGGTTTACTCCCTGATATACAGCTGCCTACCCCCTTCGTAAGTGCAGGTCCTAAATGAGCTTTTTTCTCTATTCCCTCACCACAATCCAGATTCTTTTGGGGAGTTACCAGTACAGTAACCATACCAGGAAGTACTTAATTTATGAAGCTACTGCTTTTCTTAATCTCAGTGGAGATATTTACTGATAAACAGCTCCCTACGCAGCATGTTCATGTCGTTCCTAAATGACCTTTTATCTCTCTCCCCTCACCACAAATCAGATTCTTCTGAGGAGTTCCCAGTACATTATCCTTTCCC
Source organism: Perognathus longimembris pacificus (assembly GCF_023159225.1). Taxonomy (NCBI): domain Eukaryota; kingdom Metazoa; phylum Chordata; class Mammalia; order Rodentia; family Heteromyidae; genus Perognathus; species Perognathus longimembris. The sequence continues at coordinate 30,617 of NW_025957449.1, forward strand.
CTGTGTAATTACCTTAACAAGCTCCAGCTGTTTTTACTCTCAGAAGGTTTACACCCTGACATACAGCTGGCTACCCCCTTCGGAAGTACAGGTCCTAAATGAGCTTTTTTCTCTGTTCGCTCACCACAATCCAGATTCTTTTGGGGAGTTACCAGTACAATAACCATACCATGAAGTACTTTATTCATTAAGCTACTGCTTTTCTTAATCTCAGTGGAGATATTTACTGATAAACAGCTACCTACGTAGCAGGTTCATGTCGTCCCTAAATGAGCTTTTATCTCTCTCCCCTAACCACAAATCAGATTCTTCTGAGGAGTTCCCAGTACATTATCCTTTCCCCTGTGTAATTACCTTAACAAGCTCCAGCTGTTTTTATTCTCAGAAGGTTTACTCCCTGATATACAGCTGCCTACCCCCTTCGTAAGTGCAGGTCCTAAAAGAGCTTTTTCCTCTGTTCCCTCACCACAATCCAGATTCTTTTGGGGAGTTAACAGTACAGTAACCATACCAGGAAGTACTTAATTTATTAAGCTACTGCTTTTCTTAATCTCAGTGGAGATATTTACTGATAAACAGCTACCTACGCAGCATGTTCATGTCGTTTCTAAATGAGCTTTTATCTCTCTCCCCTCACCACGAATCAGATTCTTTTGAGGAGTTCCCAGTACATTATCCTTTCCCCTGTGTAATTACCTTAACAAGCTCCAGCTGTTTTTATTCTCAGAAGGTTTACTCCCTGGTATACTGCTGCCTACCCCCTTCGTAAGTGCAGGTCCTAAATGAGCTTTTTTCTCTGTTCCCTCACCACAATCCAGATTCTTTTGGGGAGTTACCAGTACAGTAACCATACCCTGAAGTACTTAATTTATTAAGCTACTGCTTTTCTTAATCTCAGTGGAGATATTTACTGATAAACAGCTACGTACGCAGCATGTTCATGTCGTTCATAAATTAGCTTTTATCTCTCTCCCCTCACCACAAATCAGAATCTTCTGGGAAGTTCCCAGTACATTATGATTTCCCCTGTGTAATTACCTTAAAAAGCTCCAGCTGTTTTTATTCTCAGAAGGTTTACTCCCTGATATACAGCTGCCTACCCCCTTCGTAAGTGCAGGTCTTAAATGAGCTTTTTTCTCTCTTCCCTCACCACAATCCAGATTCTTTTGGGGAGTTACCAGTACAGTAACCATACCAGGAAGTGCTTAATTTATTAAGCTACTGCTTTTCTTAAACTCAGTGGAGATATTTACTGATAAACAGCTACCTAGGCAGCATGTTCATGTCGTTCCTAAATGAGCTTTTATCTCTCTCTCCCCTCACCACAAATCAGATTCTTCTGAGGAGTTCCCAGTACATTATCCTTTCCCCTGTGTAATTACCTTAACAAGCTCCAGCTGTTTTCATTCTCAGAAGGTTTACTCCCTGATATACAGCTGCCTACCCCCTTTGTAAGTGCAGTTCCTAAATGAGCTTTTTTCTCTGTTCCCTCACCACAATCCAGATTCTTTTGGGAGTTACCAGTACAGTAACCATAACAGGAAGTACTTAATTTATTAAGCTACTGCTTTTCTTATCTCAGTGGAGATATTTACTGATAAACAGCTACCTTCGCAGCATGTTCATGTCGTTCCTAAATGAGCTTTTATCTCTCTCCCCTCACCACAGATCAGATTCTACAGAGGAGTTCCCAGTACATTATCCTTTCCCCTGTGTAATTACCTTAACAAGCTCCAGCTGTTTTTATTCTCAGAAGGTTTACTCCCTTACATACAGCTGCCTACGCCCTTCGTAAGTGCAGGTCCTAAATGAGCTTTTTTCTCTGTTCCCTCACCACAATCCAGATTCTTTTGGGGAGTTACCAGTACAGTAACCATACCAGGAAGTACTTTATTTATTAAGCTACTGCTTTTCTTAATCTCAGTGGAGATATTTACTGATAAACAGCTACCTACGCATCATGTTCATGTCGTTCCTAAAGGACCTTTTATCTCTCTCCCCTCACCACAAATCAGATTCTTCTGAGGAGTTCCCAGTACATTATCCTTTCCCCTGTGTAATTACCTTAACAAGCTCCACGTGTTTTTATTCTCAGAAGGTTTACTCCCTGATATACAGCTGCCTACCCCCTTCGTAAGTGCAGGTCCTAAATGAGCTTTTTTCTCTGTTCCATCACCACAATCCAGATTCTTTTGGGGAGTTACCAGTACAGTAACCATACCAGGAAGTACTTAATTTATTAAGCTACTGCTTTTCTTAATCTCAGTGGAGATATTTACTGATAAACAGCTACCTAAGCAGCATGTTCATGTCGTTCCTAAATGAGCTTTTATCTCTCTCCCCTCACCACAAATCAGATTCTTCTGAGGAGTTACCAGTACATTTTCCTTTCCCCTGTGTAATTACCTTAACAAGCTCCAGCTGTTTTTATTCTCACAAGGTTTACTCCCTTATATACAGCTGCCTACCCTCTTCGTAGGTGAAGGTCCTAAATGAGCTTTTTTCTCTGTTCCCTCACCACAATCCAGATTCTTTTGGGGAGTTACCAGTACAGTAACCATACCAGGAATTACTTAATTTATTAAGCTACTGCTTTTCTTAATCTCAGTGTAGATATTTACTGATAAACAGCTACCTAGTAAGAATGTCCATGTCGTTCCTAAATGAGCTTTTATCTCTCTCCCCTCACCACAAATCAGATTCTTCTGAGGAGTTCCCAGTACTTTATCCTTTCCCCTGTGTAATTACCTTAACAAGCTCCAGCTGTTTTTATTCTCAGAAGGTTTACTCCCTGATATACAGCTGCCTACCCCCTTCGTAAGTGAAGGTCATAAATGAGCTTTTTTCTCTGTTCCCTCACCACAATCCAGATTCTTTTGGGGAGTTACCAGTACAGTAACCATACCAGGAAGTACTTAATTTATTAAGCAACTGCTTTTCTTAATCTCAGTGGACAAATTTACCGATAAACAGCTACGTACGCAGTATGTTCATGTTGTTCCTAAATGAGCTTTTATCTCTCTCCCCTCACCACAAATCAGATTCTTCTGAGGAGTTCCGAGTACATTATCCTTTCCCCTGTGTAATTACCTTAAAAGCTCCAGCTGTTTTTATTCCCAGAAAGTTTACTCCCTGACATACTGCTGCCTACCCCCTTCGTAAGTGCAGGTCCTAAATGAGCTTTTTTCTCTGTTCCCTCACCACAATCCCGATTCTTTTGGGGAGTTACCAGTACAGTAACCATACCAGGAAGTGCTTAATTTATTGAGCTACTGCTTTTCTTAATCTCAGTGGAGATATTTACTGATAAACAGCTACCTATGCAGCATGTTCATGTCGTTCCGAAATGAGCTTTTATCTCTCTCTCCTCACCACAAATCAGATTCTTTTGAGGAGTTCCCAGTACATTATCCTTTCCCCTGTGTAATTACCTTAACAAGCACTGGCTGTTTTTATTCTCAGAAGTTTTACTCCCTGATATACAGCTGCCTACCCCTTCGTAAGTGGAGGTCCTAAATGAGCTATTTTCTCTGATCCCTCACCACAATCCAGATTCTTTTGGGGAGTTACCAGTACCGTAACAATACCAGGAAGTATTTAATTTATTAAGCTACTGCTTTTCTTAATCTCAGTTGAGATATTTCCTGATAAACAGCTACCTACGCAGCATGTTCATGTCGTTCCTAAATGAGCTTTTATCTCTCTCCCCTCAACACAAATCAGATTCTTCTGAGGAGTTCCCGGTACATTATCCTTTCCCCTGTGTAATTACCTTAACAAGCTCCAGCTGTTTTTATTCTCAGAAGGTTTACTCCCTGATATACAGCTGCCTACCCCCTTCGTAAGTGCAGGTCCTAAATGAGCTTTTTTCTCTGTTCCCTCACCACAATCCAGATTCTTTTGGGGAGTTACCAGTACAGTAACCATACCAGGAAGTATTTAATTTATTAAGCTACTGCTTTTCTTAATCTCAGTGGAGATATTTACTGATAATCAGCTACGTACGCAGCATGTTCATGTCTTTCCTAAATGAGCTTTTATCTCGCTCCCCTCACCACAAATCAGATTCTTCTGAGGAGTTCCCAGTACATTATCCTTTCCCCTGTGTAATTACCTTAATAAGCTCCAGCTGTTTTTATTCTCAGAAGGTTTACTCCCTGATATACTGCTGCCTACCACCTTCGTAAGTGCAGTTCCTAAATGAGCTTTTTTCTCTGTTTCCCTTACCACAATCCAGATTCTTTTGGGAGTTTCCAGTACAGTAACCATACCAGGAAGTACTCAATTTATTCAGCTACTGCTTTTCTTAATCTCAGTGGAGATATTTACTGATAAACAGCTACCTACGCAGCATGTTCATGTCGTTCCTAAATGAGCTTTTATCTCTCTCCCCTCACCACAAATCAGATTCTTCTGAGGAGTTCCCAGTACATTATCTTTTCCCCTGTGTAATTACCTTAACAAGCTCCAGCTGTTTTTATTCTCAGAATGTTTACTCCCTGATATACAGCTCCCTACCCCCTTCGTAAGTGCAGGTCCTAAATGAGCTTTTTTCTCTGTTCCCTCACCACAATCCAGATTCTTTTGGGGAGTTACCAGTACAGTAACCATACCAGGAAGTACTTAATTTATTAAGCTACTGCTTTTCTTAATCTCAGTGGAGATATTTACTGATAAACAGCTACCTACGCAGCATGTTCATGTCGTTCCTAAATGAGCTTTTATCTCTCTCCCCCTCACCACAAATCAGATTCTTCTGAGGAGTTGCCAGTACATTGTCCTTTCCCCTGTGTAATTACCTTAACAAGCTCCAGCTGTTTTTATTCTCACAAGGTTTACTCCCTGATATACAGCTGCCTACCCTCTTCGTAGGTGCAGGTCCTAAATGAGCTTTTTTCTCTGTTTCCCTCACCACAATCCAGATTCTTTTGGGGAGTTACCAGTACAGTAACCATACCAGGAAGTACTTAATTTATTAAGCTACTGCTTTTCTTGATCTCAGTGTAGATATTTACTGATAAACATCTACCTAGTAAGAATGTCAATGTCGTTCCTAAATGAGCTTTTATCTCTCTCCCCTCACCACAAATCAGATTCTTCTGAGGAGTTCCCAGTACTTTATCCTTTCCCCTGTGTAATTACCTTGACAAGCTCCAGCTGTTTTTATTCTCAGAAGGTTTACTCCCTGATATACAGCTGCCTACGCCCTTCGTAAGTGCAAGTCCTAAATGAGCTTTTTTCTCTGTTCCCTCACCTCAATCCAGATTCTTTTGGGGAGTTACCAGTACAGTAACCATACCAGGAAGTACTTAATTTATTAAGCTACTGGTTTTCTTTTTTCTTTTTTTTTTTTTTTTTTTGGCCAGTCCTGGGTCTTGGACCTAGGGCCGGAGCACTGTCCCTGGTTTCTTCCCGCTCAAGGCTAGCACTCTGCCCCTTGAGCCACAGCGCCGCATCTGGCCGTTTTCTTTATATGTGGTGCTGGGGAATCGAACCCAGGGCCTCGTGAATCCGAGGCAGGCACTCTTGCCACTAGGCCATATCCCCAGGCCTCTACTGCTTTTCTTAATCTCAGTGGAGATATTTACTGATAAACAGCTACCTACGCAGCATGTTCATGTCGTTCCTCAATGAGCTTTTATCTCTCTCCCCTACTACAATTCAGATTCTTCTGAGGAGTTCCCAGTACATTAAACTTTCCCCTGTGTAATTACCTTAACAAGCTCCAGCTGTTTTTATTCTCAGAAGGTTTACTCCCTGATATACAGCTGCCTACCCCCTTCGTAAGTGCAGGTCCTAAATGAGCTTTTTTCTCTGTTCCCTCACCACAATCCAGATTCTTTTGGGGAGTTACCAGTACAGTAACCATACCAGGAAGTACTTAATTTATTAAGCTACTGCTTTTCTTAATCTCAGTGGAGATATTTACGGATAAACAGCTACCTACGCAGCATGTTCATGTCGTTCCTAAATGAGCTTTTATCTCTCTCCCCTCACCACAATTCAGATTCTTCTGAGGAGTTCCCAGTACATGATCCTTTCCCCTGTGTAATTACCTTAACAAGCTCCAGCTGTTTTTATTCTCAGAAGCTATACTCCCTGATATACAGCTGCCTACACCCTTCGTAGGTGCAGGTCCTAAGTGAGCTTTTTTCTCTGTTCCCTCACCACAATCCAGATTCTTTTGGGAAGTTACCAGTACAGAAACCATACGAGGAAGTACTTATTTTATTAAGCTACTTCTTTTCTTAACCTCAGTGGAGATATTTACTGATAAACAGCTACCTAAGCAGCCTGTTCATGTCGTTCCTATATGAGCTTTTATCTCTCTCCCCTCACCACAGATCAGATTCTTCTGAGGAGTTCCCAGTACATTATCCTTTCCCCTGTGTAATTACCTTAACAAGCTCCAGCTGTTTTAATTTTCAGAAGGTTTACTCTCTGATATACAGCTGCCTACCCCCTTCGTAAGTGCAGGTCCTAAATGAGCTTTTTTCTCTGTTCCCTCACCACAATCCAGATTCTTTTGGGGAGTTACCAGTACAGTAACCATACCAGGAAGTACTTAATTTATTAAGCTACTGCTTTTCTTAATCTCAGTCGAGATATTTACTGATAAAGAGCTACCTACGCAGCATGTACATGTCGTTCCTAAATGAGCTTTTATCTCTCTCCCCTCACAACAACTCAGATTCTTCTGAATTGTTCCCAGTACATTATCCTTTCCCCTGTGTAATTACCTTAACAAGCTCCAGCTGTTTTTATTCTCAGAAGGTTTACTCCCTGATATACAGCTGCCTACCCCCTTCGTAAGTGCAGGTCATAAATGAGCTTTTTTCTCTGTTCCCTCACCACAATCCAGATTCTTTTGGGGAGTTACCAGTACAGTAACCATACCAGGAAGTACTTAATTTATTAAGCTACTGCTTTTCTTAATCGCAGTGGAGATATTTACTGATAAACAGCTACCTATGCAGCATGTTCTTGTCGTTCCTAAATGAGCTTTTATCTCTCTCCCCTCACCACAAATCAGATTCTTCTGAGGAGTTCCGAGTACATTATCCTTTCCCCTGTGTAATTACCTTAAAAGCTCCAGCTGTTTTTATTCCCAGAAAGTTTACTCCCTGACATACTGCTGCCTACCCCCTTCGTAAGTGCAGGTCCTAAATGAGCTTTTTTCTCTGTTCCCTCACCACAATCCCGATTCTTTTGGGGAGTTACCAGTACAGTAACCATACCAGGAAGTGCTTAATTTATTGAGCTACTGCTTTTCTTAATCTCAGTGGAGATATTTACTGATAAACAGCTACCTATGCAGCATGTTCATGTCGTTCCGAAATGAGCTTTTATCTCTCTCTCCTCACCACAAATCAGATTCTTTTGAGGAGTTCCCAGTACATTATCCTTTCCCCTGTGTAATTACCTTAACAAGCACTGGCTGTTTTTATTCTCAGAAGGTTTACTCCCTGATATACAGCTGCCTACCCCTTCGTAAGTGGAGGTCCTAAATGAGCTATTTTCTCTGATCCCTCACCACAATCCAGATTCTTTTGGGGAGTTACCAGTACCGTAACAATACCAGGAAGTATTTAATTTATTAAGCTACTGCTTTTCTTAATCTCAGTTGAGATATTTCCTGATAAACAGCTACCTACGCAGCATGTTCATGTCGTTCCTAAATGAGCTTTTATCTCTCTCCCCTCAACACAAATCAGATTCTTCTGAGGAGTTCCCGGTACATTATCCTTTCCCCTGTGTAATTACCTTAACAAGCTCCAGCTGTTTTTATTCTCAGAAGGTTTACTCCCTGATATACAGCTGCCTACCCCCTTCGTAAGTGCAGGTCCTAAATGAGCTTTTTTCTCTGTTCCCTCACCACAATCCAGATTCTTTTGGGGAGTTACCAGTACAGTAACCATACCAGGAAGTATTTAATTTATTAAGCTACTGCTTTTCTTAATCTCAGTGGAGATATTTACTGATAATCAGCTACGTACGCAGCATGTTCATGTCTTTCCTAAATGAGCTTTTATCTCGCTCCCCTCACCACAAATCAGATTCTTCTGAGGAGTTCCCAGTACATTATCCTTTCCCCTGTGTAATTACCTTAATAAGCTCCAGCTGTTTTTATTCTCAGAAGGTTTACTCCCTGATATACTGCTGCCTACCACCTTCGTAAGTGCAGTTCCTAAATGAGCTTTTTTCTCTGTTCCCTTACCACAATCCAGATTCTTTTGGGGAGTTTCCAGTACAGTAACCATACCAGGAAGTACTCAATTTATTCAGCTACTGCTTTTCTTAATCTCAGTGGAGATATTTACTGATAAACAGCTACCTACGCAGCATGTTCATGTCGTTCCTAAATGAGCTTTTATCTCTCTCCCCTCACCACAAATCAGATTCTTCTGAGGAGTTCCCAGTACATTATCTTTTCCCCTGTGTAATTACCTTAACAAGCTCCAGCTGTTTTTATTCTCAGAATGTTTACTCCCTGATATACAGCTCCCTACCCCCTTCGTAAGTGCAGGTCCTAAATGAGCTTTTTTCTCTGTTCCCTCACCACAATCCAGATTCTTTTGGGGAGTTACCAGTACAGTAACCATACCAGGAAGTACTTAATTTATTAAGCTACTGCTTTTCTTAATCTCAGTGGAGATATTTACTGATAAACAGCTACCTACGCAGCATGTTCATGTCGTTCCTAAATGAGCTTTTATCTCTCTCCCCTCACCACAAATCAGATTCTTCTGAGGAGTTGCCAGTACATTGTCCTTTCCCCTGTGTAATTACCTTAACAAGCTCCAGCTGTTTTTATTCTCAGAAGGTTTACTCCCTGATATACAGCTGCCTACCCTCTTCGTAGGTGCAGGTCCTAAATGAGCTTTTTTCTCTGTTCCCTCACCACAATCCAGATTCTTTTGGGGAGTTACCAGTACAGTAACCATACCAGGAAGTACTTAATTTATTAAGCTACTGCTTTTCTTGATCTCAGTGTAGATATTTACTGATAAACATCTACCTAGTAAGAATGTCAATGTCGTTCCTAAATGAGCTTTTATCTCTCTCCCCTCACCACAAATCAGATTCTTCTGAGGAGTTCCCAGTACTTTATCCTTTCCCCTGTGTAATTACCTTAACAAGCTCTAGCTGTTTTTATTCTCAGAAGGTTTACTCCCTGATATACAGCTGCCTACGCCCTTCGTAAATGCAGGTCCTAAATGAGCTTTTTTCTCTGTTCCCTCACCACAATCCAGATTCTTTTGGGGAGTTACCAGTACAGTAACCATACCAGGGAGTTCAATTTATTAAGCTACTGCTTTTGTTAATCTCTGTGGAGATATTTACTGATAAACAGCCTCCTACGCAGCATGTTCATGTCGTTCCTAAATGAGCTTTTATTTCTCTCCCCTCACCACAATTCAGATTCTTCTGAGGAGTTCCCAGTACATTATCCTTTCCCCTGTGTAATTACCTTAACAAGCTCCAGCTTTTTTTATTCTCAGAAGGTTTACTCCCTGATATACAGCTGCCTACCCCCTTCGTAAGTGCAGGTCCTAAATGAGCTTTTTTCTCTGTTCCCTCACCACAATCCAGATTCTTTTGGGGAGTTACCAGTACAGTAACCATACCAGGAAGTTCTTAATTTATTAAGATACTGCTTTTCTTAATCTCAGTGGAGATATTTACTGATAAACAGCTACCTAAGCAGCATGTTCATGTCGTTCCTAAATGAGCTTTTATCTCTCTCCCCTCACCTCAAATCAGATTCTTCTGAGGAGTTCCCAGTACATTATCCTTTCCCCTGTGTAATTACCTTAACAAGCTCCAGGTGTTTTTATTCTCAGAAGGTTTACTCCCTGATATACAGCTGCCTACCCCCTTCGAAATTGCAGGTCCTAAATGAGTTTTTTCTCTGTTCCCTCACCACAATCCAGATTCTTTTGGGAGTTACCAGTACAGTAACTATACCAGGAAGTACTTAATTTATTAAGCTACTGCTTTTCTTAATCTCAGTGGAGATATTTACTGATAAACAGCTACCTATGCAGCATGTTCATGTCGTTCCGAAATGAGCTTTTATCTCTCTCTCCTCACCACAAATCAGATTCTTTTGAGGAGTTCCCAGTACATTATCCTTTCCCCTGTGTAATTACCTTAACAAGCTCCAGCTGTTTTTATTCTCAGAAGGTTTACTCCCTGATATACAGCTGCCTAAAACCTTCGAAATTGCAGGTCCTAAATGAGCTTTTTTCTCTGTTCTCTCACCACAATCCAGATTCTTTTGGGAGTTACCAGTACAGTAACTATACCAGGAAGTACTTAATTTATTAAGCTACTGCTTTTCTGAATCTCAGTGGAGATATTTACTGATAAACAGCTACCTATGCAGCATGTTCATGTCGTTCCTAAATGAGCTGTTATCTCTCTCTCCTCACCACAAATCAGATTCTTTTGAGGAGTTCCCAGTACATTATCCTTTCCCCTGTGTAATTACCTTAACAAGCACCAGCTGTTTTTATTCTCAGAAGGTTTACTCCCTGATATACAGCTGCCTACCCCCTTCGTAAGTGGAGGTCCTAAATGAGCTATTTTCTCTGTTCCCTCAACACAATCCAGATTCTTTTGGGAGATACCAGTACAGTAACCATACCAGGAAGTACTTAATTTATTAAGCTACTGCTTTTCTTAATCTCAGTGGAGATATTTACTGATAAACAGCTACCTACGCAGCATGTTCATGTCGTTCCTAAATGAGCTTTTATCTCTCTCCCCTCACCACAAATCAGATTCTTCTGAGGAGTTCCCAGTACATTATCCTTTCCCCTGTGTAATTACCTTAACAAGCTCCAGCTGTTTTTATTCTCAGAAGGTTTACTCCCTGATATACAGCTGCCTACCCCCTTCGTAAGTGCAGGTCCTAAATGAGCTTTTTTCTCTGTTCCCTCACCACAATCCAGATTCTTTTGGGGAGTTACCAGTACAGTAACCATACCAGGAAGTACTTAATTTATTAAGCTACTGCTTTTCTTAATCTCAGTGGAGATATTTACTGATAAACAGCTACCTAAGCAGCATGTTCATGTCGTTCCTAAATGAGCTTTTATCTCTCTCCCCTCACCTCAAATCAGATTCTTCTGAGGAGTTCCCAGTACATTATCCTTTCCCCTGTGTAATTACCTTAACAAGCTCCAGGTGTTTTTATTCTCAGAAGGTTTACTCCCTGATATACAGCTGCCTACCCCCTTCGAAATTGCGGGTCCTAATTGAGTTTTTTCTCTGTTCCCTCACCACAATCCAGATTCTTTTGGGAGTTACCAGTACAGTAACTATACCAGGAAGTACTTAATTTATTAAGCTACTGCTTTTCTTAATCTCAGTGGAGATATTTACTGATAAACAGCTACCTATGCAGCATGTTCATGTCGTTCCGAAATGAGCTTTTATCTCTCTCTCCTCACCACAAATCAGATTCTTTTGAGGAGTTCCCAGTACATTATCCTTTCCCCTGTGTAATTACCTTAACAAGCTCCAGCTGTTTTTATTCTCAGAAGGTTTACTCCCTGATATACAGCTGCCTACCCCCTTCGTAAGTGGAGGTCCTAAATGAGCTATTTTCTCTGTTCCCTCACCACAATCCTGATTCTTTTGGGAGATACCAGTACAGTAACCATACCAGGAAGTACTTAATTTATTAAGCTACTGCTTTTCTTAATCTCAGTGGAGATATTTACTGATAAACAGCTACCTACGCAGCATGTTCATGTCGTTCCTAAATGAGCTTTTATCTCTCTCCCCTCACCACAAATCAGATTCTTTTTTCTGAGGAGTTCCCAGTACATTATCCTTTCCCCTGTGTAATTACCTTAACAAGCTCTAGCTGTTTTTATTCTCAGAAGGTTTACTCCCTGATTTACAGATGCCTACCCCTTCGTAAGTGCAGATCCTAAATGAGCTTTTTTCTCTGTTCCCTCACCACAATCCAGATTATTTTGGGGAGTTATCAGAACAGTATCCATACAGGGAGTACTTAATTTATTAAGCTACTACTTTTCTTAATATCAGTGGAGATATATACTGATAAACAGCTACCTACGCAGCATGTTCATGTCGTTCCTAAATGAACTTTTATCTGTCTCACCTCACCACAAATCAGATTCTTCTGAGGAGTTCCCAGTACATTATCCTTTGCCCTGTGTAATTACCTTAACAAGTACCAGATGTTTTTATTCTCAGAAGGTTTACTCCCTGATATACAGCTGCCTACCCCCTTCGTAAGTGCAGTTCCTAAATGAGCTTTTTTCTCTGTTCCCTCACCACAATCCATACTCTTTTGGGGAGTTACCAGTACAGTAACCATACCAGGAAGTACTTAATTTATGAAGCTACTGCTTTTCTTAGTCTCAGTGGAGATATTTACTGATAAACAGCTACCTACGCAGCATGTTCATGTCGTTCCTAAATGAGCTTTTATCTCCTCCCCTGACCACAAATCAGATTCTTCTGAGGAGTTCCCAGTACATTATCCTTTCCCCTGTGTA